>NW_015173132.1:925378-939299 GCF_001447785.1 Gekko japonicus
TGTGGGGAGAGAGCTTGCAATGTTCAGTCATTTCTGTTTTCCCCCTGGGTCCTAGGCTCAGACCATTTATAGTTGTAGTTTATATGTTTTTTTGGGGGGGGCGGTTTGAGACCAAGCACAGTTAAAATATAGAGTTCAACAAACTCAAGGAACTCCAGTTTTGCAGAGAAATATCAGTTTTAACACACACACCCTCCTAATGGGTGGCTCCAATGGAATAGCTGCTATAACATCTTATATTGTGTTTGTCCGTGTCCTTTATAATGTTTATATGTCTGCTACCTGGCATTACATTTTATGACACACATGGCCTGGCCTGACAACGTCCCCTTTATGTCAGATCCAGCCCTCATAACAAATGAGTTCTACACCCCTGGCCTAGTGGATGATTCTGCAGATCAAGGGAGGACTGGCCATTTAACTTACTAGGGAAGTTCATAGAGGGCCACAGCTCTGGGTAGTCCGAACTGCTGGGAAGAAGCAGAGCCATGCCTCAACAGCTCTTTCAGTGCCACAGGAGATGCTCTGATGACGTCCTTCAGAATCACCAGTTATCAGCTCAGCGGTTACCTCCTCCAGCACTACCACTACCAGTGTATTCAGCACTACCCACTCAAGCTTGGCTTGTCCTTGGGCAACTTCAGGTTCCTAGCCCACCTCTTTCTCGTCTGGAATGTGCCACTTGTGAACCGTTCTCCTGTGGACCAGAAAGCAGAAGACTGTTCTGCAGGGTTCCGTGAAACGACAGCACGCGTGGCCAAGCTTCTTGTTTGGAAAATCCAGGACTAAGGCACCCTCCCTTAATCCTCTTCCAAAGATTTCACCACCCTCCTCTCCTTTCTATGCTGCTCTACGGACTCATAAAACATTCCCATTATTGGCGTGATATTCAATGTGCCCTGTGGAAACAGGCAGCAAATTAAAAGGCAGACATGAAATATTTTTTTTAAAAAAGACGGGCAGATGCCAAAGCGCCATTGAATTGACTTTGGACTTAATCATGTTGTTGAGAAATAAGACCATTACTATTGTGGTGATGATGAAAAGGAACTGGGGGGAGCCTGTCATTAGGATGATAAAGATGAATGTGTCTTTGACACGGCAGATGGTAGAGAGAATGATTGGCATGCGGAGGTGAAGTTATAATTGAGCAGCCACGGACTATTCCGAAGCCGGCAGCTCAGCCTGAATTCGGAAGCAAATCAGCCTGTGAGGAAAGCTTTAACCCCAAGCCGGTCTTTGGAGCGGTTTTATTTTTTAATTATAATTTTTGCATTTTGTTACAAGACACTTTATAAAACATTATTAATACCGAGGGCAAACTGGATCTGAAGATCATGCCCATCATGAGGGTTCTGCGTTAGAAACTGTTATTCGTATGCAATTAGAAGCTAGTTAACAAAAGCTCTTTGGAGACAGAAACAGACTCTAATATGATGTGTGTAAAAATGCAAAGTGATTGTTAAGCTACCTCCAGTTGAACTAGGACCTTGCAGAAAGAGCCCAGGATGAAACTGTCAGTTTGTTTTCCTGAACAATTGCCCACGTCTGCCCTTAGGAGTCACGCTGTGTGTGGTATTTGGCTTGCCTCTCTGATATCTGGCTCGTCTCAACTAGGGGGCCTCACTTCACAGTAACCAAGGCCAGCCCCCGGGGTTTTGGAACCCCCTCCCCCAAGCCAACACATGATCTAGAGCAGTGATGGCGAACCTTTTAGAGACCGAGTGCCCAAACTGCGACCCAAAACCCACTTATTTATCGCATAGTGCCAACACGGCAATTTAACCTGAATACTGAGGTTTTACTTTAGAAAAAAACAACTCATACATTAACTTAAGATGATCCAAACAAAGTAAGGAAAGCAATCCCAAATGCTTTCATTGACTTACAATTATTTGGCAGAGAATTCAACACTTTAATGATGGTCTGGGCCTGGGTGGGGCGATGGCACGCGTGCCCACGGAGAGGGCTCTGAGTGCCACCTCTGGCACCCATGCCATAGGTTCGCCACCACTGATCTAGAGTGAAGGAATAAAAGAACAGAGACTGGCAATGGGGGAGCTGGTGGTCTCCTGTTTCCCCCCCTCCTTTTGTGGGGTGGGGCAGGGAAAAACAGACTAGGTCTAACCTTGGTGGTTGGGCGGCCTCTGAGGAATGAAAAATATCTGGATTTAGGGTTGCTGGCCAGAGGCTGGCAACTGGCAGGAGTTCAGAGGGGACGTGGGGGCACTGTCAGGTCATGGTGTGACATCATGTCCAGGGGAGACCCAGAAGAGATGGCATTGCCTCTCTAGCACCTGCTGGAAACTCTATAGTTAAATCACTGAGTTTCTGGAGATGCCTAGAGTGGACTGGTGTTACTTCTGAATTTTTTTCTGGAAGTGACATGGCACCATCACTGCGCAGCAATTTTAACACTATTTTTCTCTCGCCAGTGGCAAGGAGTGGCTGGAAACTGGCAAGCCTGCTTGTATTTGACTGTGACAGAACCAGAACAAAGTTTGAGTCCAGTGGCACCTTTAAGACCAAGAAAGTTTTATTCACGGTATAAGCTTTCATGTGCACACACTTCTTCAGACAAAATGAAATGGAAAATACCAGTCCATACAAATTGGTAGAGGGCGAGCAGGAAATTAGCACACAGCATAATGAAAATGTTTATCAGATTCAAGGGCCAACAGGAATAACAAGCTTAGTTTATATGGTCACCATTTGTTCGGATTTAATTCTGGGGGGAAACATAATGAAGGAAATAAATATGTCAGAATTGGAGATTGATGTGTAAATGTATCCTTCTTAATTGTGAAATGCTGAAAGTAATTAACTGAGATCTTGTTGGTACACTCCATCCGTTTCCTCTCAAGCATGGAAGTCGCTAAGGTGGGGTGATTGGTTGTGCAGTGTTATGTCTCCTCTGTCACCAGACCAGAGAAATATATTCCAATCTACCATTCCAAATTACATTACATTCTACTATTCATTGCATTGCAATCACTATTTCAATCTACTATTTCAAATAAGAAATACAATAGAAGTACAATAAAATAAAGAGGATGTATGGCTCTTTTTGGTGAGAATACAGATGTTAGGACTGAATGAGATTAGCATATGTAGTGAGATAAGAAACCAATATCTCTGTTAAGTCCGGGGGGGGGGGTTGTTCCAACTGTTGTAATAACTTATAATTCAGTTTTTCATTACCATTAAAGCTGCTTGCATACTTACAAATGTGGCATCCTAGAGCAGAGAATCTAAATAAGAAGTTTCACTTTATAAGTACCTAAGAAAGTTATACAGAAGGAAGAAGCTGTTCTAGTGCTGGAAATCTTTACTGAAGAAACATTTTAAGTACATTTTACTCTGAAGTATAAAATCTGTAATGTGGGGGTCACTTACATAGCCCTCCCCCATGATTTTCATTAAATTTTCCCAGGTTACAAATAAAAAAGAAAAAAAATGTTTTCTAAATATTAGCCTTGAAACTTCTCTGTAGACCCTGAAGGGGAAAAAATGAACAGTTAAGCATTATACTAACTACAATAACTATTCCTCTGCGAACACTTAAGTAAACTTGCACAGCATAGAAGAAATGCAAGTAAACAGGCAAATGCAAAAAGAAGGCAAAATTCTTTCAATGGCTCTTTCATGGAAAAAGAATTAAAATATTTTTGTCGGTAAACTGAAGAGAAAGGGAATCCTGATAATAAACTGAAAAGTAGGGATCAGAATATGTTCTTGCACCCTTCCTAAAATAGATACAATCTCTCATATTTTATTGGAACGTCCTCTGTATTATAATTTAAAATATCATTTTGTTCTACCATGGTTGGTGAATCTCTACAACCCTCAGGGCTATTTTTGGGGAGGAACGCACCGGAACAGCATTCCGACTGCCTTCCGAGTTGGCCACGCCCAACACTCCAAGGCGGGTGGGCCAGTGGGGGCCCTGGAAGGATAGTGGAGGCATTTAAATGCCTCCCTTCCCTTCAAGAGCTGGCTTGCTCGGGTGAGCCAGGGGAAGGCAGTTTAAATTGCCTCCCCCCTTCTAAGGGCAGGCTTGCCTGGGCTCCCCGCAGATGTGGGGCACTCAAGCGAGTCAGGGGATGGCAATTTAAACTGCTTCCCCTTCCCTCTAAGGGCAGGGTTGTCTGGGCTCTCCACAGCTGCGGCCAGGGGAAGGTAGTTTAAACTGCCTCCCCCTCCCTCTAAGGGCAGGCTTGCCTGGGCTCCCCGCAGCAACCTGTGTGTTGGATAAATGATTTGGGACTGTTGTGTATACTGCTGTGTTTAGCTTAATGTAAATAGGATCCTATTCATGTTATTTCTGTACCCTTTAATGTGTCATTTATTAATTTATTTATTTGGATTTCTATCCCGCCCTCCCAGCAGTCATGTGAATACTTACGCTATGCTTCAGTTTCTTTCTGGTGGTTCCAGACTTCTAAAATCCTAATACATTGGTTATTGAATGTCCCATTTTTTGTGTGTGTGATTGTACTATGTGGAATCGGCCGGGAGTCGCTGTGAGAAAGGCAGACTCATATGCTAATGAGCTGTGCTGTCAGGGGTGTGGCCTAATAGGCTAATCCCCGTTGCACACTGTAAGGCAAAATCTAGTCTAGGGATTCCCATAAAATGCTATGCAAACTCTTCAGACTTTGGATGTGCATAATTCAGATTTAAAGATCTAGAAATGTGTGTGTGTGTGGGTGGATTATGATCCACAGTTATACTAATGCATCATAATAGCCAGTTTTAAGTTGTTATGCACCCACCCCCTTCATGACCACAGGACACCCACAGTACGGCCCCAAGGGCCGGTTCCAGGTTTTTGGGGGGCCCACCCCGAGAGCACTCAGGGTATCCTATCACCACCACCTGCGTGCCCCCCTACTGGCTTGTGCACTGTTCCCCTGCCCGCTTGCAAGCTCACTCACTAACTTCAGTCACAGCTGCCCACAGTTGCCAACCATTAGGGTTGCCAACTCCAACCTAGGAAATTCAGGGGCAGTGCCTGAGAAGGGGGAGAATTTGAGGCAGGATTTCCCTTAGAATCTGTGGTATACCATAGAGACTGACCTCTGAAGCTGCCATTTCCTCTAGGGGAGCTAATCTGTGTAGTCTGGAAATCAGTTGTAATTCAAGAACTCCAGCCCCCACCTGGGGAATGGCAACCATCGCTGCAAGCCGTGTCCCTAATGGTGCAAGGCAGTGGGTGCGGTTGGGAGTGACGCTGCCGCAGCCACCAGGAGCAATGCTGCTGGGTTTGCCTCCCACATGCCTTTTCCCAGAAGCCTTAGGCAGCATATACAGACTGGCATGTGGATGACAAAGTACTAGGAGGCAGGGGAAAGGCATGAGTGTAGGTGTCAAAGGAGATGCATGCATAGGGAGCCAGCAGCAGTGGATCCAGTGAGAAGCCCTGGGCCGTGACAGCTGCCCCATCTCAAGATATGCTGATGCCCTGTCCTCCCCCACTGCCCACCTATGCATCCTTCCCCTGTCCACTGGTTTGCCAGTCATCCCAGTGCTTCCGTGTCCTTCCCCAGCAGTGCTTGGTAGTGTGCATGGCCAGGAGAATTGCTGCCACTGGGCAGCAGAGTGCTCAAGGCACATAATGCGGCAGAACCTCTCTGGCTTGTGCGTGCTAACAAGAAGCAAAGTTACACACGGAGCTTCTTTATCTTTGCAAAACTAACACAAGTCCTTTATTCTAAGTAACTCCATTCCAGGCAGGAGAGAGTAGAGATAGGGTTATAATCTAGTCTAAATAGCTAGGGTAGATAGGAATTGTGTCCTGCCCTCATGATGCCAAGATGGAGAAGAGCTGGCTCAGTGTGGAGAGAAGGTGTCAGGAAGGAAGGAAGGAAGGAAGGAAGGAAGGAAGGAAGGAAGGAAGGAAGGAAGGAAGGAAGGATTGTGTACCCTTAAAACTGCAGTAAAATTACAGAATGAGCAAAATATATAACACAAAGATCCCTTTATGGTATAGCTGAGAGTAGTCCCTACCAAGTGAAGCTGCAATGGCAAACAAAGGTGTTTTTTTGGTTTTTTTTTTAATGAAACAACCTCGGACCATTTGCACCTTGTCAGACTCACAGAGAGTAGTCCATTGGATGCGCTGTAAATGTAGCATTGGCCGCTTCAGCTCTTCTGCTATAAAATGAGAGACGCCAAAGTTATCGCGTGCTTTATGATGTTACCCAGCTTTGCTCAGAAGGATCCTGGTGTGACTCATGTTCCTTGCTCTCGGAACTCTCATAGTCTGCTGGTTATTTTATGTTTCAGCTACACAACAAAGCTGGTTCATTTCATTGTGTCTGAGGAAGTGTGGGCGCACAGGAAAGCTTACACTTTGAATAAAACTTTGTTGGTGCCACTGGACTCGAACTCTGTTCTGCTGCTTCAGACCGACAGGGCTGATTCGAACAACAAAGCTCGCCACTGAAAGGCTTAGCCTGGGATTTTAAAGTTTGGCAAAGTGACATAGAGGAGAGAACAACAGTTTAGACTGGTATGCAGAACTCTGCTCAAAAGGTATATAGTACGCCAAGGTATTTTGTGGCAATGATGATGCCTCTGGCGCTGATTGGCGCTGATGTCACAAGCAGAGAGCAGCAGACGGTGAGTTCAGAAACAGCAAGCTCAAAGTTAAGATTGCTGGGCAAGAAGGAAGTGGAGCATGCAGGGCTCTTAGGAGCAGGACTCTAACCTGGATGCAGGCCCGTCGTTCCAGTGGGGCATTTTGGGGCCCTGCACCCTTAATTGTGAACCATGCCCCACCATGGTGACCACCCAAACCCCTGCCCCATCACCCCTCCCCTTTCCCACGCCTCTCCACCCCCATACAGGGAGCTCTGGCCGCACACGATTGCCTCGCTACAGGGCAGGGCCGGGCAGTGAGCGAGCCAAGCAAGCAGGCAGGTGAGGAGCAGGCAGATTAGACAGGCAGGCCTCTCTGCAGTGCTGAGAAGGACCCCTCCACACCATTGTGCTGCCACCATGATCCTTTCCCTAGCTGACAGGCAGTCATCATGGACACAGTGGCTCTTCCCACTGCAACTCCCTTAAAGGCAACCTCACCTCCTCATTGGTCAGTCCTCCTAAGGACCTCCTCTCCTTCCATCGGCACATTTCCTGTTTAGCCGGTTGGCACCCTTTAACCCTGGCAGAGCTCCGCCATCTCCCGCGATCTCTCCCTCTGTGGGCTGCTGCCCAGCCGGGCTACCGCACCATCCTTTAAAACATCGAAACATTTAAAAGCTGTCCAAGCCGCCGTCTCTTGCACTCTCTCCCTCTTCGGGCTGCGTTTCTTTATTTCCCCTGGTGTCATGTGACCCGGGTGGCTGGGCTCATCATGTGACCCAGCTGGAGAGGCGCACATTTTGTTCTCTCTTCCCTTGTCTATTCCAACAGAAGTCACTGTGGGTGCCTGGTAGTTCTTTAAACGTCTTTAAATGTTTAGAAGGAGGGGGGAGCAAGCCAAAGGAGGGGGAAGAAAGCAGGGGAAAGAAACACAGCCGGAAGGCAGGGATCCTTGGAGGGCTTTCTGCCTTCAAAATCCTATCAAAAGCAATGGGTTCCTCTTCGGTGTGCGGGCAGTAATAGCATGCAGTAAGAGTCATTTCATGGTCTTTATGGCTCTCTTTCTGTGGCGATTGTGTTGAGCTGCTGAGGATGTGATTTAGAGGAGGGTAGGATTGTGGACCATTTAATGCTTCCCCCTGCTGAAAACAACCCTCTCTTGACCCATCTAGGGAAAACTCATGTGCATTAATTAGTATTCCCCCAGTCAAAGTATAAACGCCCTCTATGCTCTGTGGCTTAGAGAGTGGCAGCGGCTTGTGGGGGTAATGGCTGCCCCACAAGCCAAGAAATCCTGGCTATGGGCCTGCCAGCCTGGCCCAAGCTAGCCCAATCTAGTCAGATCTCTGAAGCTAAGCAGGCTCGGCTCCGGCTACTGTTTGGATGGGAGACCACCAAGGAAGTCCAGGGCTCCTATGCAGAGGCAGGCAGTGACAAACCACCTCTGAATGCCTCTTTCTTGAAAACCCAATGGGGTCTCCATTGGCTGTGACTTGACAGCACTTTCCACTACCACGAAGGAGCGGGAGCTAGAGAAAAGGGCAGGTGGGAGACAGGGTGGCCGAGGGATATTTAGGAACAGGACATTTAGCCAAGGATCATTGGGTTAAAAATTCTATAGTGACCAAGGGAGCAGAAGGTAAGGACCTGGCAGATGACACAAAGTTGTTCAGGGTGGTGAGAACTAAGGGGCTTCTCTTATGTTCTTATGTTCCCTTGCATGCTCAAGCCGCTTGGTGAGATCTGACGCTTCCGGTCCCTGGCCATCATTTTTTGTTTGCAGTTAGCGACATGCACATAACTGCATATCTGCTGCTAGTGAATAAGCAGTTATGCGCATGTGCACATTAGACCTTTTTTTAAAAAAAGAAGCTGCCTGCCCACCCACTCCCTGGTGACCGCGCAGCATGGGTCTGAACAGTTGACCACGGGGTGAGGGAGAAATAGGGTGGCATGTCTGGTTGCACCTCTCTGTAACAAAAAGCCATGGAGAAATTAGAGGCATGGCCAGACTGTGCCAAAGCCTGCCATCTGATCAGAGCCATAGAGACGCTTTCCTTTGTGTGCTGATTGGCCTCAGCTCTAACGCTGAACGCAGAGAATTACAAATCTTCTTTAGAATAAGCGACATTTTATAGTTATTGTTAATGGCATTTTAATATAAGTACCCAAATAATATTTTTGCAGTTAAGCAGGGTGTTTTTAAAAAAACCCGTAAAGTAGTCAATAAACTAAAACATGCTTTTTTTAATGGAAAAGATTAAAAGGAAGCCAATTAATTTTCAGCCTTCACATGCAAAGTCAGTCTCAGGCAATGATTAATCCATACAAGGATTTTTCTCCCTACATGGAGAATCGCAAAATTATCTCCTGCTAATTTAATGTTATTTTACAGTTGGCCCCAGGAAATAGTTGTCCATTTTTTTAAAAGTATCTCTAAGTTGCACTAACCACTGTAATACAGACTCAGATCATTAATTTCCCAGAAGTGACCCTGACCTGGATAGTCCAGACTAGCCTGATCTCATAAGGACATAAGAAGAGCCCTCCTGGATCAGACCAATAGTCCATCTAGTCCATCATCCTGTCTCACACAATGGCCAACCAGCTCCTCTGGACAGCCAACAACAGGGCAGAGAGGCCAAGGCTTTCACCTGATGTTGCCTCTTAGATCTGGGATTCAGAGGCCTGGTGTCTCTGAATGTGGAGGTTCCCCTCAGCCACCATGGCTGGTATCCACAGACTCCTCCTCCATGAATCTATCTAATCCCCTCTTAAAGCTGTTTATTCCGGTGGCCATCACTACATCCTCTGGCAGCAAATGCCACATTTTAATCGCTCTCTGTGTAAAGTGGTATTTCCTTTTGTCCATCTGTTTTGGTATGTAAATACATTGTCCCAGCCATTACTCAAGCAGCATTTAACATTACAGAGGCCCTGTTCACACGAGACGTTTTGGGCCGGGAGAGGGATGGATCGGGGCCGCAGCAAATGGGCGCGATCCCACAGCAACATCTGGGAATCGTGCTGCGCCTGTTCCCAATCCGCCCCTCCCGGCCAAACCCTGCAGCAAAAAAGAACCACCTACCTAGATGGTTCTTTCCGAAAGGCCGCATCACTGCCGGTCGTGGGATCGCTGGCGCGTCTTTCCGCCAGCGCATCCCCGGCCCCCGGGCATACTGCGCATGCTTGAGCATGCGCAGTTCAGCAGCCTCCCCCTCCCAATCGTCTCTTCCTCCCCAGCATCTGATCGTGCCGGGGAGCAGCGGTGCCGCGGCTCAGGGGATCGTGGGACCCTGCCGCGGCGTGTCTTTTTTGGTGCGGCTTTAAAAGCCACACTTTGGCCAGTGTTTTCCCTGCCGTGTGGCAGGGGCCATAGTAGAAAAGTGCTGTATTGTCCATTAACAAAGCCGTTTGCCTGTTGTGCCGCGGCTCAGGGGATCGTGGGACCCTGCCGCGGCGTGTCTTTTTTGGTGCGGCTTTAAAAGCCACACTTTGGCCAGTGTTTTCCCTGCCGTGTGGCAGGGGCCATAGTAGAAAAGTGCTGTATTGTCCATTAACAAAGCCGTTTGCCTGTTTTTGCTCATCCACACACTGCAAGGCTCTGATATGAAACGCCCAGGCTGGCCTGATCATGTCAGATATCAGAAGCCGGGTCGGCCCTAGCTAGTATTTGGATGGGAGACCTCCAAGATATAACAGGGTCATGAGGCAGGCAATGGCAAACCACCTCTGAACATTTCTTGCCTTGAAAACCCTATGGCAGTGATGGCGAACTTTTTAGAGACCGAGTGCCCAAACTGCGACCCAAAACCCACTTATTTATCGCAAAGTGCCAACACGGCAATGTAACCTGAATACTGAGGTTTTACTTTAGAAAAAACAACTCATACATTAACTTAAGATGATCCAAACAAAGTAAGGAAAGCAATCCCAAATGCTTTCACTTACTTAAAATTATTTGGCAGAGAATTCGACACTTTGATGATGGTCTGGGCCTGGCTGGGGCGATGGCACGTGTGCCCACAGAGAGGGCTCTGAGTGCCACCCCTGGCACCCATGCCATAGGTTCGCCACCACTGCCCTATGGGGTCACCGTAAGTCAGCTGTGACCTGATGACAAAACAACAACAACAACGAAAGGCCTCTGAAATTCCCTGGGAAGCAAGGGGGGCGGCTCCAATTTCCCTCCTTTTAGTCTTCCCTCCCAACTCAGCACCCCTCCCCTGATCTTCCTCCCCAATTCATCACACACACACCCATTAGCTCTTGAAATGTGTTGGGGCCCATTATCTATTTCTCAATAAAAATCACTTTCTGCTACAGGTTTTTACTGTTTCTTGCTGTCGTGCCCCCGGCTGGCAAGTACATTGACATTTGCCATTGTAAAGCTGAACTATAATTTTGGAGGTAGCCCCTCCCTTCCTCTAGAGGAGTCCTGTCACAAACTAAATTCCTTGCAATATGTTGTCGAAGGCTTTCACGGATGGAGTTCATTAGTTGCTGTAGATTTTCCGGGTTGTGTGGCCGTGGTCTTGGCATTGTAGAACCTGATGTTTCGCCAGTAGCTGTGACTGGCATCCTCAGAGGTATAAAACAGAAAGATGGAGTACTCTCTGTGTCAAGGTGAGAAGAAAATGGTAGGCAGGTAATTTATATCTACTCCAGAAGGTGGAGAAGAGCTGAGTCATTATCTTGTAGGAGTTCCCCAGGCTATGGGCATGCTAATGGAGGAGCTTTCCTGAGGAGGTTCTTTTGTATATGGATTGTTTCCTGAGGAGGTTTCCTGTTTCCTGAGGTTCTTTTGTATGTGGATTGGCTGTTGAAATTCTAATCTTATCTCTTATTAATTGTAGACTACAAAATATTTGCGAACATTTTAGCGACCAGACTGAAAAAAGTTTTAGTGAAGACAATACATATAGACCAGGCAGGCTTTCTACCCTGGCGACAAATTAAGAATAATATGTGGACAATTATAAACGTGATTGAATATTTCGAAGTTCACCCAGAGAAACAACTGGCACTAATGTTCCTAGACACAGAAAAAGCCTTTGATAATCTATCTTGGAACTTTTTACTGCAAAAATTATCTATGTGTCCCAAAAATTCTTAACAATGATCACGGCAATATACAAGACACAATATGAAAGGGTGGTGGTAAATGGTGATCTATTGCAAAGTATTGAGATACAAAAGGGTGTGAGACACTATCACCATTATTATATATATTCACTCTGGAATCCTTGAACAACTCAATAAGAGATGATGTAGTGATACAAGGGATAAAAACAATTAATGCATGATTATGGTGCAGTAGCCAGGCTGAAAATTAATACTAATAAGACAAAAATAATAACTAAAAACTGCTCTCCATAGGTAATTGAGCAGGTAAAAAGTATTTCAGGGATGGAAGTAGTAAAAAAAATCTTGGAATAATATTGACTAATAGAAATTAGTACGTTAATAGAGGATAATTACGATAAACTACCTGAAGAATTAAAGAAAGATTTGCTAAGATGGAAAGATATACAATTGTCACTCCTAGGGAGAATAGCGACCATAAAATGAATGTTCTCCTGAAATTTCTGTTCCTAGCGCAAAATATTCCAATATTAAAAAGCAAAAACTTTTTATAGAGTTGGACAAAATAACCAGACAATTCATTTGGTACCTAAAAAGACCTAGAATAAAATGGAAAACACTTCAAGAAGAAAGGATGGGGGTTTACCCAACTGGTCGATTTACTATCAAGCTGCGGCATTGGATTGGATAAAAGAATGGATAACTTTGGGAAATATACGAATTTTGAATCTAGAAGGCCATGATCTAAACATGGGCTGGCATGCAAACATATGGTATGGGAAGGATAAAATACATTCAAACTTTAAGCAACATATGATTGGGGCGCTCTACTGAAAATATGGAATGATATAAAAGATAGATATTACATAAAAACCCCTAGGTGGGTGTCTCCCTTAGAAGCTTTTATTAAACCTTCCCTTACCTGCAAACACCATAGAGAAAGTTATGATGTCCTACTAGATGAAGACAATAAGCTGAAACCGAAAGAGGTTTTAGCCAACTTGTATAATATAAAATTCTCCTGGTGGGAAACATTGCAGATGCAAGCCAGATTTGACAAAGATGATCGAGCAGGTTTTTCTGGAACTAAAACACAGCTAGATATGATCTGGCTTTCGACAAGCGATAAAATGATTCAGAAAGTATACAAATTTTTGCTGGAAGAATATATGCAGGACGAAGTGATTAAGACTACTATGATATCGGGACTTCCGGTTTGTGGCGCTGCGATACGGTCGGGTTTCGGACGAGCTCCGAGCCGACCGCCTCCCCACATCTTTTTGGGGCTCTTTCGCCATGGCGGCTGAGTCCTGCTTCCACTCCTGGAGGGAGAGGAAGTTGTAGGGGGCTTGCTGGCCCCCCCGCCGACGGCGAATCATGGGGGGTGTTGCCGGTTGCCTCGAAGCAGAAGGTGAGGTTGGAGGAACATGGCAACATGTTCACAGCAGCGACCAACCATTTTTAAAACCTTTTTTTCTTCTTATTTTTTTCCTTTGTGATGCCTTAACACGAAGAAATTTTGTCTGTTTGTCTGTTTGTCTTCACGGGTGCACACCTCGATGAGAAACTGAAAGCATGTGGGATATCCCCCCCCCCCCATTGGATCTAACCTCAACCATTACTGAAGCGGCGGCGGAAAGTGAGAGGAAAGTGGAATTTGAAGAAAAGGTACGGGGCAAAAATAGTTCGGCTGGATGTATTGTTAACAGCTTCGTTAAGGACTATAAGATTATTAGAAGGATTTGGGATACGTATTGTTCAAACTTTAAGACTGTGAGAAGAAAGTGGAGTTAAGTTTGGGAAGAAAATGGCACTGGCTGCGGTTTGCAATGTGCTACAGGACACAATACTGCTGAAACTTAGGTCAGACCACTTTCAAAAACTTTTGAAAGAAGAATTAGGGAAGACACTTGAGTTGGTCTGGGACAATGTCCTGGGGAACACACGATGTGTATATGGACAGGAAAATTACAACATAGAACAAACAACAGAGATACAAGGACAAGATGAGCGGAAAGCTAAGCAAGAAGGAGACCTGCATGCTATTCAATACTTACCTACAGAGACTGAGTTACAAGAATTGGATATACTGAGCTGCGCTCTAGAGAAGGAGAAAATTTTGAAACCAAGAGTTCGGGGGGAAAGGCTGCCAAACCTCTCCCGGAGGAAAAGAAAGAAGATGAAGAGGAGGAAAAGATTGACAGAGGTTATAAGGGAGGTAAAGGACTGCTGCAATAAATACCTGAACTTG
>NW_015173132.1:939637-944404 GCF_001447785.1 Gekko japonicus
ACAGTTATTATATTAAGTGTTTATATTAACTCTATAAGCAAAATAACTTTGGATTGGAAAGTTGGTTGATAAGATATAACAAGTGGGAGTTTGATAACAGCCATGAAACTCCAGTAGAATAAAGGTTTTGAACTAAGTAACTTAGATGGAAACAAATAGTTGAACTTTAAGTTGATCAGGAGCATATGTAATGAAAAAATTAAATACCCAGAAGAATGGTGTATAAGAGAAGAGAAGAAATGCAGAAATTATGTAATTAACTAAAGAACATGATTTAGGTGTCATGGAAGATATCAGTTACAACATCGGTGTAGGTTGGTGGTGGTGTTTATGTTTGTTTTTGTTTAATAATGTTTGGAAAACTTAATAAAGATATATTATTTTAAAAAAAAGACTACTATGATATCCTGGATGAGAGACATAGGTCACCCTATTGATATAGACAAATGGATGAAAATGTGGAAAACTGTTAGATATATGAGGTCCATAAACTACAAAGAAAACATTCTTAAGATGTTCCATAGATGGTACTGGACGCCGGATAGAATAGCCAAATGTCATTAAAAATGTTCCTAATATTTGTTGGAAATGCAGTGGTAATGTAGGAACTTTTTTCATATGTGGTGGCATTGGCATATTATTCAAAAATATTGGTCTAAGATACAAAAAATGCTATCCGAGATGATGGAAACAAATATAATTTTAACACCTGAAATGGCTCTGCTAAATATAATCCCAGATAGATTTGAACAAAGAGATGTGTACCTACTGATATATGTATTAACTACTGCAAGAATACTGTTAGCGAAATACTGGAAAGTAGAAAAAACTCCACCAAGAAAAGAGATAAGGGTTAAGCTTTTAGTGTTGATTTTGTTGTTCAGTCGCACAGTCGAGTCCGACTCTTTGCGACCCCATGGACCAGATCGCGCCAGGCCTTCCTGTCTTCCGCCATCCTCTGAAGTTGGCTCAATTTCATGTTCGTTGCATCTATGACACTGTCTAACCATCTCATCCTTTGCCGTCCCCATCTTCTTTGACCTTCAATCTTTCCCAGCATCAGGGTCTTCTCCAGTGAGTGCTCCCTTCTCATTTGGTGGCCAAAGTATTTGAGCTTCAGTTTCATTATCTGGCCTTCCAGGGAACAGTCAGGGTTGATACAAATAGATAAACTGAATTTAATATTACAAGGGAAAGACGATTGTATACATAGCAATATATGGGCTAGAGTATATAAATGGATAAAGGAAACAGGAAAAAATTAGACTCAAATGTATGTATGGATTCTCTTATGCAATGTATTATATCATGCTAAAACCATAAACAAAACTTAAAAAAAATTCTAATCTTATCTGTAGTGCTATTGTCAGATGTAGAGTCTTTTGTGTTTTTCAGGACAGGAAACCATGCCCTGTTTATTTTTAAACTCTCTTCTTTCCTATTGAAATTGTGTTTATGTTTATGAATTTCAATGGATTCCCAGTGTAATCTGACATCTGTGGGCCAGGCTACATGATACTTTTTTTTAATAAGTTGAGGCTGGGTTCCCCAGACCCGCCTCACTTTCACCTCATTCATACAACTACTCCAGGGAATGTCCCTTTTGAAGCCTGCAAGAGGTGACTTAGCTGAGGACAACCAACAGGTGTGTGTGTGGGGGGAGAAGTCCTGCCTTCCCACCATGCCTTTTTCCGGAGCTGAACAAATTTATGCAAATAAGTCCACAGTGGAGCTGTTTTGGCTCAGGAGAAAAAAAAGATGTAGAGGGAAAGGCAGTAGCTCCCTCCTTCCTCCATGCCACTCTGCAAGCTTTAAACGCAGCATTCCCCGCTGCTGCTGTGTGCCTGAAGTGAAAGCAAGTCAAGTCTTGGGAACTCCACTCATTAAAAAAATGTTATCTGGCTTCGTGACAGATGCAGAAGTATTACCTGGGAGTGGATGGGGTGCCCCTACTGATGTCCAGGTTTGATTAAAAACCGCAAGTTTCTGAACACGGCTGTAGCACATGCCTCTTTCTCCTCACACGGCTATGCTGGGGTTCAAAATCGCACACTGTGCTTCCAGGAACAGTCATAAAGACTGGGACTCATGCATCGTCTACTTTCTTCCCTGCCCTCTACAACTCACCCCTTTGTAATTATTGTCATGGCATATTAATTATGGATGCTCACCCTGCTGTGCCAGGATCCAGAATCTCGCAGAACGCTCTCACAAAGGACCGGCTTGAAATAAATATTCATCGAATAATGGTGTAGATTATCATTACATTACCCACACAGCCTTATTGCAATAATGTGGAAAATCCGAAGTTAGGTCAAGACGGAATTTCACACTTGCCGACTCTACCTTAATAGTACTGATTAGAGAAGTTTCCTTTTCTTTTTTTTTTTGGTCAAGCCAATTATTGCGATTTGTGCGCTTGCATTTCATTTCGTTCTTTGCAAACTTCAGTAAAGGAATTCTCAAGGAACGACATTATCATTCAGTCCCCCAAAGTATTTTATCTTGCAACACGAACGTTCTTCTTATTTCTTTCACAGCCAGAGTGCCTTTTGCTGTAGCAGCATCCCGGGGCCAAACATTTGCTTGTCAATCATGAGTATTAACATGGGATAAATTTGTAGCCACAAGCATAGCTAATCTGGGTTGCAGTAGCAAAGTTTAAAAAAAGAAGAAGGTTGTGTTGTATTCTGTGAACATTCACTAATGTATAAAATAGTCATTAAAGAGTAATCGTTTTTCATTGGCTGGTTTTTCAGATACAGTAGTTGGTGGTGCTGCGCCGGTAGCACCACTGGGAGGGAAATGTTCTTCATTTATGTTCATTGCTAATAATATAATAATATTTTTTTCCTGCACAATGGCTGTTAATAAACAAGATCTAATTAAACAGTACTTGCATCCTTGAAAAAGCCACAAGTAGCACATTAAAATTAGATGGCGAAATGTGTTGATTTACAGTTGCTATCAAGAGGTTA
This sequence comes from Gekko japonicus, assembly GCF_001447785.1. Lineage (NCBI taxonomy): Eukaryota > Metazoa > Chordata > Lepidosauria > Squamata > Gekkonidae > Gekko > Gekko japonicus. The sequence goes on from NW_015173132.1 coordinate 942,616, forward strand.
GAAAATGCACTTCTTACAGCACAGTTTGGGCCAAATTCACATTGCCAGCATGACATGCGGTCTGGTACCAAATTCTCTGGGAATACCTGTATACAAGAGCTACATTGGATGGGCAGGTAAAGTGATTACTTCTGAGTTCCGAGTAAACACAGGGCTGGATCTGGCCATCTCTTTCCACTAAATCTCCCCCAATTTCCCTCTCTACTACAGCCTCCATGGCTTTTGTACATGCAGACACCAAGATTCTCAGGATAAAATCCACATCATTGGACCCAGCCAATTGATACACTCAGGCTTTACATACACAAATGCCTCCAGGTCACAGTTCACTTATGGCAACCCCAGCGAAGGGCTTTCAAGGCAAGGGAGAAGCAGAAGTGGTTGGTCATTGCCTTCCACTGCAGAGTCTTCCTTCGTGGCCTCCCATCCAAGTACCAAGCCTCCTTAACATCTTATGAGATCGGGTTGCACCATCTGTCACACTTGGGTCCTAGTTAGCCATGAATGTCATATATTTCTGTCTTCACTGCCTGTACAGTATCTTCATTGTTCTGTTCTTTCACTTTGGGAACAAAGGAGGGGTGTCTGTGTGTGTGTAGGAGACTGCTTTACTGGACAACTTTGCAACTGCTTTCCTAAGGGGCCTCCCGACGATGGGAAGAATGCACAATGACCTTGAGTGCCAGTCTCCACTGGCCGGCTTTTAGCAGATTATGTAACTGTAGGCTTGCAGGTGGAGTAGGAGGGCTAACAAAGTGCATTAGGTTCAGGCAGGCTGAATGCATGGACTAATTGGGCTAATCATTGGGGGGGCTGTTTGAATCCTGTATAATTCCAGAACTGGTGCCAAAGGGGTCAGTTCTGACACAGTCTCAGTTTGAAACATCTTCATCTCTCAATAAACAAATCACTGCCAAGAGAGTGTTGTTGGGAGAAAGCTTGTTCAAGAGTCTGATACCATACCACCTTCCCTCCCAGAGTCAGGCTATACAACATGTATCTCCAGAGACAGAATTCAAGCCCTAACTGCTGCGGGCAGCATCTGTTTGGATGGGTTGGTCTGGGCTGTTGGAAATGGATATTGTTATTAAAGCATTTTGAGGAAGGAAGAAGGACTGCCAGGTTACCACCTACAGACCCACCCTTCACTTTTACATACAGCAATGAAGTAGAAAACAAAGACTGCAGCATTTCACGTTGCCTTCATCCTAGTCCACCTCTTCTGTCATTTGCTACAGTAGGGAGGGCTCCAGCAACAGTCCAGCACAGCAGGTTAAGTGAGGAGCCGGAGGAAACAAGTGGAGAGGAAGCAATTTGTGATTGCTTTGTCCCCTACTAAACCAATGGACTTAAGGGTAAGGGGTGAATTGCTTGTTTATAACCTAGTGATCCTGTTCCTCTGTCAGGGCTGAGAGACAGAACGCGAGTGTATCTGGAGCAAAGGCAAAATTATATCGGTAGCTCTCATTGGCAGGTTCTCTTCGTGAAAGGTTTTGATGCTGCCGCTTCAAAAACACGCTTCAAACAGCCCACGGCCGTTCCGGCCGTTGGGCTGGGGAGGCGCCTTTGCCTCCCAGCCGGAAGAGGCAGATGGCACTGCATACGGGACTTGGGAGGGGGCGGGGGCAGTGTAGGCTTAAAGCCCGGCCCCGCCTCTCTTTCTCAGCAGTCCCACGCGTTTCGTCGGCCCACCCTCCCGCCCTGTTAGTAGTGCAGGTGTTTGCCGGTCGCCCAGTTTTTCGGGGCCGGGTAGGATTTTTTTTCACCCCTTCCTGATTGGCACTTGGAG
>NW_015173132.1:944655-956842 GCF_001447785.1 Gekko japonicus
GCTCTTTGACCCTTGCGGCTTGGGGGATGGGGCTACAGGTTTGTCCTGCCATGGCTAGCCGGCCGGGTGGGAGCCCCTATAGTGGGCTCCCACCCGGGGCAGGGTGCTCGCCCTATTGAAGAGGTAAGGGAGGGGTCTTCGACCTCTGGCCTTGACCATTCCGCATGCTGTGTTGCCCTTGCCGTTGGTTCCAGCTAAAGTTGTCCGTTAATAAAGTGGCCCTACAGTTAAACCCAACACTTGTGTCTGCCTCGTTATTTCTGGCTTGGGGGGCAAACACGAGCTGTTTTGGGAATTCTTGATAGAGCATCTGGATAACCTGCCGATCTGTCATCCTGTTATCAGAGGCCGGTTTAGTTTCCGAGCCAAATAAATGCCTTTAACTTTTCTTAGGCGCACAGACAGCAGCCATCTTGCTACCGAAGCAGTTATAGCCATTTGAGGCTCGAAAATGACAACCTACTTGGACAAGTGAGTGCAAGCGTGTCATGAGTGGTGTTGCTAGGCATGGCGACCAATGGGGGATGAACTGTGGGGAGGGTGATCTTTGTTCCCGCGTAATGACGTCACTTCTGGCATGACCTGGAAGCACCAGCATTGCACTGGGACGATGCTCTAGCACTCATCCTGAAAGTCTGGCGTTTCTGGGCAAGTGCTAGTGTGTCATCCTGATGCGGTGCTGGCACTTCCAGGTCATGCCAGAAGTAATGTCATCTCGTGGCCGCAAAGATTGCTGCCCCACCCCCATTTTGCCAGGAAGAAGAAGAAGAGGATCAGGAGGAGTTGGAGTTGGATTTATACCCTGACCTTCACTTGGAATCTCAGAGCAGCTTACAATCCCCTTCCTTTCATCTCCCCACAACAGACACCCTCTGAGGTAGGCGGGCCTGAGAGAGCTCTTTCAAGGACTGCTCTTGAGAGAACAGCTCTGAGAGAATTTGTCACTGACCCAAGGTCACCCAGCTGGCTGCATGTGGAGGAGTGGGGAATCCAACCCAGTTCTCTTAACCACTATACCAATCAGAAGCTCCGTCCATTTAGTTTTAGTTAGAGGAAGACTTAAAAATTCATAGAATTCTCCCTCCCCCAACTCTCCCAAGAATTGCGTTATTATATAAAAATGGAATCACATTTGTTGACATCTAATCAATAAGGACTCTTGTGGAGCATAAACAGCCCAGCATGCAAATTATAGCCTGTGCTGTTTCTACGTTCTTCCCCTTCAATTACCAAATCTGGCGATGATTTTAACCAAGTACCACAATTAGCCTATTGCACATCCTAATGATAATATGGAGCAAAGAGACGATTCAAATTTGGTTTCCTTAAAAAAAAAACATTTCCTAGATGGCCGCGGCCTCATTACAAAAATGATTCAAAGTATTTCCTAATAGGGTGAAGATTTACATTTCGGGAGAAAAATAATCAAAGCTCATTAGGCTCCCAAGGCACTAAATGGAGCTGACATTTGGAGAGTGGATCTATGCATTCTGATCGCCATTATAACAGTTCAAAAACAAGAAGAGTGGCAAGTTTGTGCAACTCGCATCCTAAAGGAACAAAGGCAGGGAATTGTTTGCTTGTTCCCGGTATGTCCTGTTAAATGACTTCTGATGAAGATTAAATATGTAACCTGGATTACATTAATGGGCTGCAATCTGAATCTTCCTTCAGCAGTCTCAAAGTACAAGTGCTGTTCCCAGCCCATGAATTTTGTTGGGTGGATCCAACAATGCTTCTGTGGGCAGGATATCCACCCATGGAGGCAGGATATCCTGGGGATATCCCACTTCCCCCACTGTAGCCTAAAATGTCCCCAGGAATATTGCTGAGGGGGGACACTCTCAGAAGCAGCATTCTTGGGTGGGCATTTTGTATTAGGGTTAACTGGTGTGGTTAGTCCAGTTATCCAGGGGTCGTTTCGTAGAAAAAGAGCTAGGGGAACTCATTAGCATAACTCATTAGCATATGCCACACCCCCTGACATCACCGGAAGTGTGTCATAAGGCCACACCCCCTGACATTACCGGAAGTGTGTCATAAGGCCACACACCCCGCCCCCAACGGTCCCGGCCGCCACCGCCGGCCTTGAAGCTCCACTGCCGAACCCCGCGAAGGCCCTCCCTGGCCCCAGGCAGGCGGAGGTGGGGGGAGGCAGGGAGGAAGCAACTTACCCTCCCTCTTCTCCTGCCTCCTCCTGGCTGAATGAGGGCCGGAAGCGGGGCGGCCGGAAGCAGGGGGCGGGGCTTCGTCATGTGCCCCGCCCCCCGTACCTCACCCGGGGGAACTGTGATCCCCCCCAAAATGACCTCTGCAATTATCACTAGTTAGCAAAGTGCTTAAATAAAGCTACAAACGCAGGAGCATCACTTTACCAGGTCACCCAGTTTACAAAGCTACACAGAGTCACGTTGCAAATATAACATAGAAGTACACTTTGGATAGGAAAGAGACGAGGCAGGACAGAGTACTAACTTACTAACTAAAGGATGGAAGCAGATGGCAAAAGACCCATCTGCCTCATGGTGCCAAGAGAGAACAGCGTGTGTCTCTCTCGGTGTATACAGGGAGAAAGTTCATCTTCATCTCGACTGGGAGAGAACGGGAGGTAGGGGAATAGTCCCTGAGAACACAATCTACATATTAAAGGGGACAGTGGAAGAAGAGTAAACACAGGAAGAAAGGTCAGTGTGCCTATCTAGTTATCTTGTCTCTCTTGCCACAAAGTCTGGAGGTCTGAGACACAGGAACATTGCACCTGGAACTTCCAGCATGTTAAGCTACAGTGGGAAGGGGTAGGTGAGAAGGTTGTGCTCTGCCTGCAGAAATCCTTCCATGCACAGAAATGCTATGCTCTATCAAAGCCATTGTGTTGGATCTAGCCATCTATGTTGCTGATGAATAAAGAAGGAGGCCCTCCTCTTTGACTGCCCCAAAAGGTATGCTTGGAATCATGGGACCTGAATGTACTAAACCCATGTGGGATGGGGGCTCTAGGGCTGAGGAAAACAGGGAGAAATGGAGTGAAAACATTGGCTGGATCCAAGTCGGAACGAGCATTTTATGATAAGATGTTACTCTTAATCCTTGGAGACGTGAGATAGCAAAAAAACAAACAGGAATATACAAAGATCTTCTGCAGGGCTTGGGAGAAGATGGCATAGAAAGAAAAAAGAGGCTGAAAAGAATTAATGAAATGGAAAACAAAGGGCAAACAATAATTTTTTTAATGGACCAATTAGAGAAAGAACAAGTATCCTTGAAACACACGGAACCACATATAGGAATGGATGCTACATGTAGGATTCATCCTCAAATCCAGCTGCTGTGCATAGAGTTGCCAAATCCCCTCGTTGATCTGGTGGGGGAATTTGGGAGGTGTTCTGGGGTGGGTGGGGACATCGCATGCCATCCTGTTGCTGATGCCGGGGATGACACTCTGTTTTTTGGGTGAAACTCTATGGTAAATTCGCCTTCAAACCATAGAATTTTGCCCCAAACCAGAGCGTCCCTGCATGACATCCCCAACACGATGACATCACTTCCGGGTGATGTCATTGCATTGGGGATGTCATGCAGCAACATCCCTGTTTAGGGGTGGGGTTTCCCCTGTCGGCCAGCTGGTTTGTGGCACGGAGAAGCCCCTGAAACCAGGGGTTCTCCTGCTCAGACCCGGGGGCTGACAACCCTAGCTGTGTACAAGCAGTCCAATTTAGTCCAACCAATGGAAGACCAAGAGGGTGGGGAATTAGGAGGGCAGCAATCAGCAACAGTGCAATGTCATTTCCTGGGAAAACCCCCGAAGTGATGTCACATCGTTCTAGGAATTGCTGGAAATTCCATGGTAAAATCTAGAGTTGATTTCTGTTCCTATTGGGGGAATGGCAACCTTAGTCCCATAAGAAACTCAGTGATAGAGTTGCCAGGACCCCTGGCCAGCGGTGGACGGTAGGAGGGGTTAGGATTGCAAGATCCAATTTGGGAAACTTCTGGAGATACTGGGGTGGAGCCTGGGGAGGACAGAGACCTCAGAGGGATACAATACCATAGAGTCCACCCTCCAAAGCATCCATTCCTTCCAGGGAAACTGATCCCTGCAGTCTGAAGATGAACTGTAATTCCAGGAGATCCCCAGGCCTCACCTGGAGGCTGGCATCTAGGGTTGCCAACTTCCAGGTGGTTGCTGGGTATTTCCTAGGATGACAACTGAACTTCAGGTGACAGAGATCTGTTCACCTGGGGGAAATGGCCGCTTTGGAAGGTGGACACTATGGCATTATAGGGAAGTCCCTATCCTCCCCAAACCCCACCCTCCTCAGACTCCACCCCCAAAATCTCCAGGTATTTCCCAACGTGGAGCTGGCAATCCCATTGGCATCCCCACTCAGTGCCAATGCCAAGAGAGGAAAGAGAGCCTCGGATTTAGTTCCTCTCACTCCTTTCAACATCCCCACAACACCTCCTCAGTGCTACCATTTGTTATCCGCCTTTCCCCATATGTTCCCCCACGGGCACTACGGTCGGGGATGAAACATCTCCTGGCAATGCCGGGTCCCAAGGAGGCCAGGCTGGCTGCTACCGGGGCCAGAGCCTTCTCGGTGGCGACTCCTACCTGGCGGAACGAGCTCCTGGAGGAGACCTGGGCCCTGCGGGACCTTGCACAGTTCCGCAGGGCCTGCAAGACGGAGCTCTTCCGCCAGGTGTTTGAGTAGGAGCCGCCACTACTGTACTACCATCATCTGGCCCTGGAAGAAAGAATGACAGCGCCAAGCGGAACAGATGGCACTGAGTGGATATAACACCATTATATGTCATCTTTACGGAAGATCTATTCGGAACATCTAGAGCACTTAATAATAATGTTGTAATATTGCAGAAATGGTTTTTAAATGGTTTTTAAATGTGTTTTATGCTTGGGCTTATACCTGTTTGTGAGCTGCCCTGAGCCCGCGTTGCGGGGAGGGTGGGCTATAAATTGAATTTATAAATAAATATAAATAAATAGACAGAGACAACCTGGTTGTAGCCCCAAGGGATATGCCCACTTGTAGGGCTTTGTTTTGATGGAGTCCCCCATGCCCTTTAAAAACATTTCTTTGTTTAGGGTACAAATTAGAGTTGCCAAATCTGAGGCGAAGAATCGCACAACACTGCCAAATTCAGATCCTCGAGGAGACACACATTTTTTGGACAATGCATGGTCTTAGAAAACTGCTCCTAGATTTCAGGCTCTGTCATGTATGCTGGCCTGACAAGTTCTCTCTTGCTTAAAGGCTCAAACAAGGGGGGCGGGGAGGGGGAATGTGAAGATTCTGTTTACCGGAGTGCTGCTATTAAGCTGGAATATTTCAGGTAAATCTCACTTTGGGAAGGGGTTTTGTTTCCCAAACAGCAGGAAACTCTTTTAAGGGTCATTGTAAAAGTGAAATTAAATGTGTTGTGTTTTTTTTAAGGTAAGAAACAGCCTTCCAAAGTAATAGTGAAGAAATGCATTCAAGAATTGGCAAAGTAAAGACTGCGAGGCCTAAATGACCTGTACTTTTACCATCACGGAGGCATTATCACCATGGTAAGCTGTGAAAAGAGGACAATGGCCTCTAAATCCCGGTTCCAGTGCTGTAGCCAGCAGCCCCATTTCCATTTTCCTATTGTATTATTTTATCCGCAGACGTCAGGGGAAAATGCTTTTAAGTGAAAGGCGCGGAACGGCAGGGTATGCTTTCCCCCTGGGTAACAAATACAGTTTTTTTTTGGGGGGGGGGCTCTTCCTGTGTTCCTTCATTTGTCTTCTTACAAGAAAACTGGGCAAACAAGATATTTTAATAGTGGAAGTATTTTTTCCCCAAAAGATTTTTTTTTAAAGACTTAATGAAATAATACCAGTCCAAGAATGCCTCCCCCACCCCGGTAATTCTTGGAGGCTGATGCAAAAATAGGGTTGCCAAATTGGGCCGGGGGGCGGGGAAACCCCCGCTTTGGAGGCCCGATTTCCGCCATGGCGGAATCGTGCCCCGGGGGAAACCCTACCCCCGCGTGCACGTCACAGGAAAGTGACGTTATGACGCCGGGCACGCTGGGGGCGGGGCCACAGCCTCAAATGGCTGTGGCCCCGCCCCAGCGTGCCCGGCGGCATGATGTCACTTCCCTGTGACGTGCATGCGGCGTACACGCGCACACGCCGGGAGCCGGGCTGGAGTCCCCCGCCACAAGGGTAAGTGCCATTTGGCAACCCTATGCAAAAAGATACACTATGAACTGAGGTTTTCCATGTCTGGGGAGTGAAAAGGGGTCTCCTCGCTATATCCCAGCTCCCTCCCCGGGTTGTGAGGTCCACCCCGGCCACCAGTGGGGGATGTGGGGGTTAGAGCTGCCAGAACCATGTTGGGAAACTCCTAGAAATTTGGAGTTGGAGCCTGGGGAGGACAGGGACCTCAGTGTAGGACAATGCCATAGGGTCTACCCTCCAAAACACCCATTTCCTCCAAGGGAACAGATCTCTGTAGCCTGGAGATGAACTGTAATTCCGGGGGGGATCCCCAGGTCCCACCTACAGGATGGCATCCCCCTCCCCCGGTGTTTCAGTAAAAGTGTCATTTTAAAAAAAGTGGTAAAGGACCTAGGTGTTTTACATAGCAAAACTGAAAGTAGCGTATTATGGGTGGAGAGCTAGAATCAGGGGCGGCTCGGTGGGGCCTGGCCCCCTGACTTCCATGCTGCCCCCAGCCCCCCCAACTGTCTGGACCACCTGGAGGACTCCCCACTGCCGCCCCTTCCCCAAGCACAGCTTGCTTCCCTGTGTAGGCAAGCAGACTGCAAATGCTGCAAAAGTGAGTTTTTAAAATTTTATTTTTATTTTATTCTTTATTTTGTGATGTCAGTGCCCCACGACTTAGTTAAAGGCCCCCCGAATTACAAAGAGAGAGAGAGAGAGAGAGAGAGAGGAGAGAGAGAGAGAGAAAGAGAGAGAGAGAGAGAGAGAGAGAGAAAATAGTACTGAACTTTGAACACTGCATAGATACTAATTATTCTTAGATATCAGATGGAAGAGATAAAAACCTGGGATCAGTCCTTTTTAACACCTTCAGCTCTCAGTGTGTACCATGCACAGAGAACAATGTTGTTACCATGATCATATGGAAGGAAATATAAAACTTGTGTACTTTGGATCATATGAAAGGAAATATAAAACTTGTGTACTTTGGATCATATGATCATATGAAAGGAAATATAAAACTAGTGTACTTTGGATCATATGAAAGGAAATATAAAACTTGTGTACTTTGGATCATATGAAAGGAAATATAAAACTTGTGTACTTTGGATCATATGATCATATGAAAGGAAATATAAAACTAGTGTACTTTGGATCATATGAAAGGAAATATAAAACTTGTGTACTTTGGATCATATGATCATATGAAAGGAAATATAAAACTTGTGTACTTTGGATCATATGATCATATGAAAGGAAATATAAAACTTGTGAATTCTGGAAGGATAGAAGGGGGGAATGCATAAGTAGCACTTGTCATGCTACTGCTAGCTGCACGATCAGATCTAGAGCCCTGTCTAAAGGTGTGCATTGTGCATACTGTTTATTTTCAGCCACTTTAGTTCTTACTGAAAAGTTTTGATTCTTCGAAAGCGCAAGTCTTGGAAAGTGAATAAAATAGCCCATGAAACTGTCATTTCTGAAAAATGCACCGTTCTTAAAAACATTAATCTTTTTCAAGGCAGAACACAGATTCTAAGTGTCCATGTGACTATTCACTGCAAACATCTCAAAATTTAAAGGGCCGGGCCCGACTGCTTCTGATCCAGATAAAAAGAACAGATTTCCTGCTATCTCAGTGATTGCAAAGATAAACTGTTAATTAAAACACTCACATACGAACCCCTGTTCCTTAGTAAAATAGTAGTTTGCTGATTCTTTAGGACATAATCCACATATAGAACAGATATTAAGAGGATTTAAATATCTCTACAAATTGTTCATAAAGTTGAAAAAGCTGAAGTACATTAATTTACTGTCTGTTCAGCTGACTAGAAGGAAAGCCATATTTTAATGGAAACAACTTGCTCAGTTAAGAAAGATTTTTTACATATGAAAGGAATCTAGTTGTCATACTATTCCCACGGAGAACTGAGAAAATGCAAATTAATGATGACGGAAACAATCACCGGATTGACTCCCCCTCCCCCTGAAGTGGTATATAAGATGGCATTTTGCCTTATTCTACATATTAATTGGATCTGAGCCATTTGCATCGTTTCCGGCACTAAATACCTTTTTTTAAAAAAAAAAGAAACCCAAAGTGTTTTTTTAAAAAGCCTGCCTATTGGGAAAAACCAATTTAAAAAGAAGCCTTGTGGTACCTTAAAAGTAAACAGATCCATTAAAATAAACTTTTCAGGGCTACAATCCACTTAATCGGCTGCAAACAAACAGACAAAAACAAAACAAAACAAAACAAAACAAAGGATTTACCGACAGAAGAATACGTACAGGCAGAGGGCCAGTGTCCTCTCATGGGCCCTATCCTTCCGTCCCAGTAAATCGACACTGGGGTTGGATTGTGAAATACTTTTCGAGCTGATTAATTTGGTCCGATTTCAGTTGGTGAAAATAAATGTAATTATATGAAGACGGGTAGCCGTGTTTGTCTGTCACAGTAGAAAAGAGCAAGAGTCCAGTAGATTTGGATCTTTCCAACAAGTAGAAAAAAAGAAACCAAAAGTGTTTTTTTTAAAAGCCTGCCTATTGGGAAAAACCAATTTAAAAAGAAGCCTTGTGGTACCTTAAAAGTAAACAGATCCATTAAAATAAACTTTTCAGGGCTACAATCCACTTAATCGGCTGCAAACAAACAGACAAAAACAAAACAAAACAAAACAAAACAAAGGATTTACCGACAGAAGAATACGTACAGGCAGAGGGCCAGTGTCCTCTCATGGGCCCTATCCTTCCGTCCCAGTAAATCGACACTGGGGCTGGATTGTGAAATACTGTTCGAGCTGATTAATTTGGTCCAATTTCAATTGGTGAAAATAAATGTAATTATATGAAGACGGGTAGCCGTGTTTATCTGTCACAGTAGAAAAGAGCAAGAGTCCAGTAGCATCTTAAAAGGTAAAGGTAAAGGTTCCCTTGCTCGAAAGCCAGTCAAGTCCGACTCTAGGGTTGCGGTGCTCATCTCCGTTTCAAAGCCGAAGAGCCAGCGCTGTCCAAAGACGTTTCCGTGGTCATGTGGCTGGCATGACTAAACACCAAGGCACACGGAACGCTGTTACCTTCCCACCGAAGCGGTACCTATTTATCTACTTGCAATTTCTTGCTTTCGAACTGCTAGATTGGCAGGAGATGGAACTAGAGATGGGAGCTCACTCTGTCATGTGGCACCCGGGTCTCGAACTGCTGAACTACTGAACTACTGACCTTTGACAGCCTGCAGTTCAGCGTCTTAACCACTTGAGCCACAGCATCTTAAGGGCTAATAAAATGATGTGGCAGGGTAGGAGCTTTCATGAGTATCTGAAGAAGGTATCTGAAGAGGTGAGCAGTAATTCATGAAAACTCATCCCCTGCCACATATTTTGTTAGTCTTTAAGGTGCCACTGGACTCTTGCTCTTTTCTATTCTAATTATACAGGCTGAGAAATAAGGATTTAAAAAGGGATAGCCATAATTTCAGGATATGTGTACATTAAGACCTGTTATAATGCAATAACACTGGCTCAGATCCAGCCAAATCTAAGTACACTGAAGTCCCACTAACTGCAGAAGGGTGAGAAATGTAATAGAGCCTTTAACTTTGGCTGGATCATGCCCAGTATTTTGCGTGCCTAAAGGCAGTTCAAGATCCACTTACAGTTATGGCACGTGGCTCCGCTGTATCCCGTTCCATTGCAAGTGCACGTGAAGCTGTCCCATGTTTGGGTGCATTTGCTACCGTGTTCACAGTGATTGGGCACACACCTGTCAGGATGAGAGAACAGAAAAGAGAATGCCAAATCAACCAGAATGAAGGAGTGCCCACGTTGTAGGACTGCCCAAGCAGGGTGCCCTATAGGTGCCAGCTTGCCACGCTGCGGCAATTAATCCTCATTACCTTTAGGTAGATTAATGTAATTGATGATGGAAGATGCCAGGTGTACAAGAAGATGATATATCACACAATGTTTGCAAAGAGCCAGCAAAGGAGGAAGGAGGTGGGAAAAAGGGAGGGGGAGAAACTATTTGTTTTCATCATCGGTACATTTTTTTAAAGGTCACACTAAATACTATTGCACGTGATATAAAACTTAAAAAAAATAAGCCAAAGTAGTGTTGTGTCTTTAAAAATAATGACATCACTGAAAGTTTCTAGTCCCTTTTGCCAGAGAAATAAGAGCATATTTATTAGGCTTTTCTTTGTTTTTGTTTTACTGTCCATGTGGTCACTGCAACCTTCTCGTAGGGGGGAATGTGCCCGGAATGGAGTTCTGGAATCTCGACAACATTCTTTTAAAAAACATTTAAAAGTTCATGAGCAGCTATCTAAACTCCCACAGGTGACTATGTCAGATGCCAGGTCTGTATACTGGACTTCTGTACATAACATTCAAAACTGACAATAGTTTGTGGCAGCCGTAATTCTGCACTTCGCACACACAGTATACTATACCCATTCGTGTCTAAGCATTCCAGCACAAATCTTCCATCAGCAAGCGAAAGTAATTCAGAAGAAAAAAGAAAAAACCCGACAAGAATGCAAAATGGAGGAAATAACAAGAGGATGTATATTTGTGTCTTGAAAAGCCACAAAATGTGATTTCAAAGATTTGAGTCTGACTGGTGCCTTTTCTATCAAGTATTCTTTTAAAAATAGGAATTACCATACGACTTTTCTTGCTCTGGAAACTATTACTTTACTCTTCTTGGAGTGTGCTTTGAAACCTCATTTCAAAGAACCAATTTTTACCCCCTTTATTAAATTTCCCTGCATCCAAGTTCAGCATAGTTGCTCTATTTTCTGATCAATTTTCCTTTCATGTCGAGTTTCCCTTTTCACCCAATACAATTTTGCCACTGCGCTTTTTGCGTTATTATATTAGGGAATGATTAGGAGACCTCCTACCAATCAGGGAAATGAAAACAGTTCTGCAAAATGGAAAGGCAGTAAAAATTAAAACTATAGTTATCAGTAAGATTATTTTGATGTTCTCGGTGCCCCCATAATTGACCACATAAGCCTGGTAAATTAGAGGCAAAGGGGGGGGATCTCTTGAATATGCAGTTTATGTTATTTGACTTGTGGTTACTGAAATACTTCTGAGTAGGAGTATGATTATCCAATATTATTAAATTCTTTTTTTCCCCTGCAAGGGTGTATCTCAAATGTTTATTTTATCAGTGCGTCTCCTAACGGAGGAGTTTGTGAAAGTGAGTAATTTTGTACTAATCTGTTGGTGACTATCAAGGAACTTCACATTTATACTAAAAATTGATATGTAAATAGATTGCCCCAGCCTTTCCTCAAAAAGCATGTGACGTTACAGAATTGAAAAGTGCTGTATTGTCCATAAGCAAAGCTGTTCGCCCATTTTTGTTCATCCACACATTATAAGGCCCTGATCTCTAAAGCCGAGGCTAGCCAGATCTCAGAAGCTAAGCAGGGCTGGCCCTGGTCAGTATCTGGATGGGAGATGCCCAAGGAATACCAGGGCCTTGACACAGAGGCAACGGCAAACCACCCCCGAATGAGAGCCAGTTTGGTGTAGTGGTTAAGAGCCGAGGACTCTAATCTGGAGAACCTGGTTTGATTCCCCATGTCTCCACATGCAGCCAGCTGGGTGACCTTGGGTCAGTCACGGTTCTCTCAGAGCTCTCTCAGCCCCACCTACCTCGCAGGGTGTCTATTGTGGGGAGAGGAAGGAAAGGTGATTGTAAGCCACTCTGAGACTTTGAGTGAAGGTAGGGGTATAGATCCAAACCCCCTCCTCCTCCAAACCCTATGGGGCTGCCATAAGTCAGCTGTGACTTGACAGCAAAAACAAAACAAAACACCCCTCAGCACATTGCAAGAAACAGAAGTTGTCAATAAAACCGTGATGCTCAAACTGTGGAGCAGGGGTAGGCAGAGGGTTTCCAAATCTGGGCTGGTAAATTCCTAGAGATTTGGGGGGGGAGGGGGAGGGGGAGGGGGCG
>NW_015173132.1:957227-976191 GCF_001447785.1 Gekko japonicus
GGAGAAATGTGGGGTTTGGGGAGGGTCGGGACCTCGGTGGGGTACAACTCCATAGAGTCCACCCTCCAAAGCAGCCATTTTCTCCTGGGGAACTGTTCTCTGTATTGTGGGTATCAATTGTAATTCCCAGAGATCTCCAAGTCCCGCCTGGCTGCTGGCAACACTATTAAATGTGGACGCCTGAGCTATCGTTTTCTACCTTGTCAGTGCCTTATTTTCTGCCTCCTTTCTCACCTGAGTTGCAAAACGTTTCTTTCTTTTACAGTTATTATGTCATCTTTATTTCTTTGATGGCATGACCCCCCCCCTTTCCTGTGGTCTGTTGCCTGTCTTATAACACTGCCAGTTCCCTACTCTGATTCAGAAAGCTGTCTGCTTTTCCATATAGACCTCCTTCATCTCACAAAGCCTACAACCTGTCAGGAACGGTTACGTGATCTCCTCCCTGCCCCATTTATAACCCTGTCAAACCAACTGTCATTTCTCCCTACATTCTAATCTTTGCCCAAAACTCCCCCCCCCACTATTATTATTCTTTATTCCTCTGTGCTCCTTCATGTTTCTCTTCTCCGTTCCCAAGACTTTCAACATTTATTCCTTTGAGCACAGTCAGATATGGAAATACATTCCATTCTACATGTACAGAAAACATTGTTTTCCTTTTCTAAAAAAAGAACTGCAATGTAGTCAAGTTAAAGTTCTGAATGTTAGTTGGACTCACATGGACTGTTGCTCCTGCAACAGTCAAAGGGGGACGATTGTTTTGCTCACATTCTGTTCAGTTCCACTCCCCCACATTTCCAGTCTTCCACTCGCGGCCAAACAAGGCATGCTCTGGGAGCTCCATGTTTTCAAAGTTACCAGGGGTCATTTCCTGCAGGAGTGCACAGGAGCGGAGCTCCGGCAGTCAAGAGCCCAGGGGGCGGGCACATGCAACAAGCCCTGCCCCCTGCTCCCAGCAGCCCCAGGCCACAAGGAGCAAGAAGCAGCCAGGTAAGCTGCAGAGGCCCCCCAGTCCAAAACAGTCCAGTGGCACCTTTAAGACCAAGTTTTGTTCAGGTACAAGCTCTCCCTCCTCTGTGAGGGCAGATCGGCACATCCCCCCCCAATAGTTAGCAATCCAAAACAGTCCAGTGGAGCCTGAGCGGTGGGTGTTGCCTTCCGACACACTTCCAGTGATGTCAGGGGGTGTGGCATATGCAAACAAGTTATGCTAACGAGTTATGCTAATGAGCTCCTGCACCTCTTTTTCTATGAAATGACCCCTGGTGAGTTCTCATGCAACACCTCATTGGATGCAGGTCTGGTTTAGCTCTCTGTGTAACCTCCTTTTCCTCCGCCCGCAATTCCTCACCTTGTGCCTGCACACTCCCCTCCATTGCTGTTGGCCCTCCTCAGAACCTTCTAACTGCACACGCTCAGTCTGATTTTGCTGCACAGAGCAAAGGACCCCTTTCCTTTCAAGATGTTCCTGCAAACCTCTGCAGCCCACCACCAGCAGGGAGCCACGCGGCGTTAAGTATCTCGGCATAAGGGACACCCGCTTTACTAATACAGGGAATTATTTCATATATTGTTGTCATGTCTGCGCATGGCCCACTGAAGAATAACACAGGCTATAAACAGAGGTCTCGGTTCTAAGACGTTTGCAGTATATTTCAGCAGTGTGGGGGGGAGCAATTAGCAGAGGGAAGGAATAAAGACAGAGGCAAGAGTAATAACGGGTATCAGTGCCCTGATGTCAGTTCACACTAGGGTTGCCAACACTCCAGGTGGGGCCCGGAGTTCTGCCAGAGTCACAACTGCTCTCCAGACTACAGAGATCAGCTCCTCTGTAGAAAATGGCTGCTTTGGAGTGTGGGATTTGTGGGTATCATACCCTGATGATGCCCCTGCCCTCCCCAAATCCTACCCCCAGCCTCCACCACCCCCCAATCATCATAAGTTTCCCAACCTTGAGTTGGCAATCCCACTTCACATGTTTGTCCTCCACACAGTACGTGCAGCACAAATGTCCCGTGTAGAGAAGTCAAGTAATAAAATACATGTGTGAACACGGATGTCAGTCACAGTCCAGAAGAGGCTAAAGATGCATGAATATACTGTTAAGTACGAGACTCAACACAGCTCATGAACAGTGAATCAGCTTTACTAACGAAGTCAGAAGAAATCAGAACAAGACAAAAACATAGAGCAACAGGCTCCCTTTTAAACAGTCCGGGCTTAGGTAGCCACACCCACAAGTCAGCAAACAACCATTAACTATTTATAGATAAGGTCCAATCAGAGTGCTTCCCTCCTGAACCTTGCGCAGCTCTGATTGGTCTATTTACAATCCTTGTTCAGACTCAAGCTTAACATAGTTTTCAATACACAACATACACATTTAGGGGGGAGGCCGATACCACGGCAAATGGCAATAAGGCACAATGTTTCTATGACTAATTCTTGCCATGTATGCAGCTGAATAAAAATACGGCCATATGACAGCCAGGTAGTCAATCGCTCTAGCAACAGAATACAAAAACCAGATACTTTGTACAAGACAACTTGACCTCAAAGGCCTAAGAGAATATCTATGGGAAGGAACAAACAAAAAAGGTAGAACTACAAGTGAAAAATATGCTGGGGCAGAGACACCAAAGCTTCATCAAAAAACCACAAAAAGTGAAGCATAGCTGGTAGAAATACAAAGGATCGGATCCAGCCAGAAGTTCCAAAGAATCTCACCAAGTTCCCCTCCGTACCTCAGCCTCCTTCACACATGACTTCCATACATGCAGTCCCAGGGTCTCCAGCACAGCCCTTTTTGAGTGGCCCAGGGCTAGTTCTTGTATTTTTACCAGCATAAAATAAATTTACACTGGACCCAGGTGAGTTGAATAACTACCATCCAGTCTCAACTATACCATTCTCAAGCAAGGTGATTAGATGAGTGGTGGCTGGCCAACTTCGGAGGTTCCTGAATCAAGCTGATGGTTTGGATCCATTCCAGTCTGGTTTTAGGCTTGGTTATGGGACTGAAACAGCTTGGGCTGCCCTAGTGGATGACCTGCACCAGGAGACGGACAGGGGGATTGTGACCCTATTCATTCTCCTCAATCTCAACCAGCATCTGATATCGTTGATTGCAGTCTCTTTCTGGATCACCTTTTAGGACCGGGACTGGGAGGCACTGTTCTGTGATGGTTCTGGTCCTACCTCAAGCCCAGGTTTCTGAGTGTGGTGCTGGAGGACTGCTGCTCTGCCTGTGTGGTTCCACAAGGTTCCACCTTCTCCCCTGTGTTCCATCCACACTGGCTTCCAATTTGCTTCTGGGCTGAAATCAATGGGCTGGCATTGGTCTTTGAAGCCCTGTATGGCCTGGGACCAACACACCGTCTCCTCTATGAACATACCCACTCACCCCAGTCCTCTCCAGAGGCCCTGCTGTGGTTGCCCCCTGCCATCCGAAGGCCTTCTCAGTTATGGCACCAAAACTTTGGCACTCCCTCCCTAGGCAGATTCATCTGTCTCCTCCTATTGGTGTTTTCTGAGTAAAAGCTTTTCTGTTCTTTTTGGCATACCCCCAATGATGGTTACTGGCCCTCCTTCCTTGTTTATTTATGTGTTTTCGTTGTATTATTTTACAATTTTAAATGTATTTTAATTTGTTTTTTAAAAAAATATTCACTGACTTGGAGATTCTGATTAGGTGGAACGGTGGCACAGAAATGTTTTAAATAAAATAAAATAAATAAGAAGCTGATTGAGTCCAAGAAGAGGAAGAGAAGAAGAGACTGGATTTATACCCCGCCCTTCACTACCCAAAGGAGTCTCAGAGCGACTTACAAACTCCTTTCCCTTCCCCTCCCCACAACAGACACCCTGTGAGGTAGGTGGGGCTGAGAGAGCTCTTGACAGAAACGGCTCTTTTTCAAGAACAGCTGTGCCAGAGTTATGGCTTGCCCAAGGTCCATCCGCCCGCGTCAAGTGGAGGAGTGGGGAATCAAACCCGGTTCTCCCAGATTAGAGTCCGCACACTTAACCACTACACCAAACTGGCTCCAACCCACTTGTTCATGGTTTGCACCCCATCATCTAAGCCTGAGTGCCCTTTGACCTGGTCCTGCATTGGGCAGGGGGTTGGACTAGATGGTCTGTATGCCCCCTTCTAACTCTATGATTCTATGAATAGCCCAGGATACACTGATATCATTAGATCTTGGAATCTGAACAGTGTCAGCCCAGGTTAGTGCCTGGCTGGGAGACCACCAAGGAAATCAAGGGCTGCTACACTGAAGCAAGCAATGGCAAACCACCTCTGTTAGCCTCTCGCCTCGAAAACCCTGCCAGGTTGCTGTAAGTTGGCTGTGACTTGACAACACTTTCTACCAGCAAGCTTGAGTGCATCTGATGGAATGTGTCAAGTACGCAGTTGCTGTAAGTTGGCTGTGACCTGATGGAATGTGTCAAGTACATACCCAACAAAACAATATTGACTACTTGACACCCCCATTTCTAGGGATGGGCACGAGCCTAAAAAGGGTGGTTTGGTCTGGTTCGGGGCGGCCCATGAACCAAACACCAAACCAAACTGACCCATCCAAACTGAACGAGTCCAGCAAGCTTGGTTCCCCCTTTATCCTGGCTGTGGCACTCCCTGCCTGGGAGAAAGAGGGCGGGGACTCCCCTGGAAGACACTTCCCTTCCACCTTTCTCCTGGCTGTGGCTTGTCAGGGCAAGGAGAAGGGGGGTTGCCCAGGAAGGGACTTCCTTTCCTCCTTTCTCCAGCCACAGCTCACTGCAGCTAGGAGAAAGGGGGTGGGGATCACCCAGGAAGGGTTAAATGGCTGCCATTTGTTTTTGCTCTCCACAACTTTGAAGGGAGGGAGCAAAACTGAAGGGTTAAATGGTTGGAAGCTCCAAACTGGCCCAAGTTCGGGCCGAATTTTGGCTTGTGAGCCAGTTTGTGCCCATCCCTATTCATTTCCCTAGTCCCCTCTCTCTCCAAACCTAGAGCTGAATACAGGTACTCCGGGTTCCATTTGTGTGTGATATCACAAAAGAAAAATTTCTTCCAAATCAGATAGAACAGAGGGCCAAATCAGATAAGTAGACAATATTTGTCATTGGTATGGAAATCAAACTTACCAAAACTTTTTGATGGCGAACAACCATTTGTGACATTTGCTTTGATACATAGTAACAAAATTATATTTTCAAAAAGTACAAAAACCAAAGATTTCCAAACACTCTCCAAATGATTAAATGCCAGCACTTTTTCTCCAGGTGTTATTAGTTTTCCATTAATCCTTCAAATGCAAAAGATTTTATAGCAGCTCCTTATCGGCCTGGAGAGAACACTCTTCCTAAGTGTTTGGCAGCCTCCCCATGCAGTCGTGTTGCCCTAAAAAGAACTCTGCTTAACAAGACGTCGCTGCATATTTTAATAGATTGCTCTCACTAAATCACACTCTTTAAAGCTGTTAAGCATCTTTGGGGTGTTAACCTGAACGAGAAGGAAAATACAAGATGCCAATCCACCATTACACAGGTACGGGCGGGGTGAAGTGGGGAGTGATGATTACTGTGTTTGCAGTCAGACCCCTCCTCCCACAGATGGAAGTGAAGTGGGGAGTGATGATTACTGTGTTCGCAGTCAGACCCCTCCTCCCACAGTTTAGCGCATAGAGAGAAAGAGGCATAAACATCCTTCATATAATATCGCCTCAAAAATCATAAATATAAGAGACTATCTGGCCCAAAATGACACAAAAATGGATGCCTGGCAGAGACAAGCCAGAGACAAGCCCAGGAAAATTTTTGAAGGTGAAGGCTGAAGTGGCTGACTGTCTAATGACCCTCTCCCCAACCTAAAGAGATGCATAATTTTGGAAACAATGAGTCTCCCAAGAAACTATTGCCTCACATTGTACTAATTTCAACAACTGTTCAGCTTCCCTTTCCCTTTCCCCTTTACATTAACTGTGCAACGCTTAACACCATTCACCCAAACCTGGTAGTTTTCTCATCTGGTAATCATCAGGCCATCAACCACCATTTACAACTTTGGTACACCTCAGGAAATCCCATCCAATTTCTTCCATGTTATTGTTTACCTCTCCAGAAAGCCCATCAAAGTATTGTTTTGGGGGCAAGCACATCAGCATAGCCTCAGGGAACTTCCCCTCCTATAACTGTAGCACTCTGCTCCTTAGCTGTATGTGAGTGTGTTCTCAGCACCATACCTCACACTCCCACTTGTATGTGGGCCTCCCCTCCTTTCTCCACGAAACACTGGTCATTTCGCTGCTGCCTCCATGGACCTCTATCTTCAAGACTGGTAATTATATAGCCTTCCCTGAATCACTTTCTCCCTCTCCTCCCTTTCATTTCCTCTTAGTCAGCTTGTGTGTTTTTAAGTGTCTTTGTGTGTGTGTGTGTGTTTTGCCCTTTTATTGCTTTCTCAATAAAAACCTTTCCAGATTAACATCTACCTGATTTATTTCAAGAGTTCTCTAAGGGAGTAATCTCTGTAAACATTGGTGGAGATCCCAGTTGCTCCCTCTTGCTTGTCCCCTCTTGCTTGTCTCCTTTAAGCTAATTTCCTTCAATTAAATAGGATACCACCTCTTTTGGTAACAACTGATAGGGTGATAAAGCAGCTCATACCTCTGATTTTGATATATTCTGTTGGCACCATCGTCCTCACCAAAAGCCAACTTGCTCTGTGCTCGTGAAACGCTTTCATAATGGGATTTCCCATGTTCGCTCTCCCCTCGTCATAATAATATGCATGTGGGCAAGCTCAGGGTATCATCACTCATTTGGAAAAGTGTATCATAGTGTAGCCAAGGTTGAACTGCAGAACCTCTCTGCTTCATATTTCACCTCTGCCTTGAACTCACTGCCAGCCTCTGCTCACCTCAGATACTTAGAGGGTTATTGTGTAAGGCAGGGGTCCCCAGCTTTTTTGAGCCTGTTTGTACCTTTGCGATCCTGACACTGGGTGGTGGGCACAACCAAAAAATGGCAGCCAGAGGAGGTGGTTTAATTTCCTCTTAGTCAGCTTGTGTGTTTTAAGTGTCTTTGTGTGTGTGTGTTTTGCCCCTTTATTTCTTTTTCAATAAAAACCTTTCCAGATGAACACCTACCTGATTTATTTCAAGAGTTCTCTAAGGGAGTAATCTCTGTAAACATTGGTGGAGATCCCAGTTGCTCCCTCTTGCTTGTCTCCATTAAGCTAATTTCCTTCAATTAAATAGGAGACCACCTCTTTTGGTAACAACTGATAGGGTGATAAAGCAGCTCATACCTCTGATTTTGATATATTCTGTTGGCACCATCCTCCCCACCAAAAGCCAACTTGCTCTGTGCTGGTGAAACGCTTTCATAATGGGATTGCCCATGTTCGCTCTCACCTCTGTCATAATAATATGCACATGGGCAAGCTCAGGGTATCATCACTCATTTGGAAAAGTGTATCATAGTGCAGCCAAGGTTGAACTGCAGAACTTCTCTGCTTCATATTTCACCTCTGCCTTGAACTCACCGCCAGCCCCTGCTCACCTCAGATACTTAGAGGGTTATTGTGTAAGGCAGGGGTCCCCAGCTTTTTTGAGCCTGTTTGTACCTTTGCGATCCTGACACTGGGTGGTGGGCACAACCAAAAAATGGCAGCCAGAGGAGGTGGGGTTAACCACCAAATGTCATGGAGTTGTTTACAGATAACGCTGATGGTAACTCTTCAATGTTTCAGGCAGAAACTCTGTTTAACAGGATGCCTTTTAATCTGCAAAGTCAATCAGAAGGCCTGCTGGGCAAAAAGCCCCACCCATTTTCTAAAAGCACTTACAGGCTCTGGGAAAGCTGTTGGTGGATGTCATTGTGCCCAAGGGCACCATATTGGGGACCCCTTGAGTAAGGATTACTTGTTGTTGTTGTTGTTGTTCAATTGCACAGTTGAGTCCGACTCTTCACGACTCCATGGACGACATCATGCCAGGCCCTCCTGTCTTCCATCGTGCTCTGAAGTTTGCTTACTTTCACGTTCGTTGCCTTGATAACACTCTCTAACTATCTCATCCTTTGCCATCCCCTTCTTCTTTGACCTTAAATCTTTCCCAGCATCAGGGTCTTCTGCAGTGAGTACTCCCTTCTCATTTGGTGGCCAGAGTATTTGAGCTTCAGCTTCAGTATCTGGCCTTGCAGAGAATAGTTAGGGTTGATCTCTTTTAGGATTGACTGATTTGATCTCCTTGCAGTCCAAGGGACTCAAGAGTCTTCTCCAGCACCATAATTCAAAAGAATCTATTCTTCAGCACTCGGCCTTTCTTATACTTCATTACTACATCTAACACTGCAAGATGGCGCCCGGGAGTGAGCTCTGGTGCTCGGGCTCTTCTGTTTTTAAACAAAACTGAGCAAGTTCCAGCCTGATAAGGAACACCAAGAACATCACAGTCTGTCGACTATGTTGGTAAGAACGTTGGACTATATTTTTTATAGAGTCTGGAGTTGCTGGCGCTATAAGAACTGGCGCCATAAAAACCATCGCCCCTTTCCCTCTCGCTGTGGCCTACATTCTCTGACGCTGTGGGCAGGAGCCGCGGAGCAGCATAGTAGCTGCCCTACCGGTCTGCAGTGCAGTGGGAGCTGGACCGCACCATCGGGGAGAGCCACGGTGCACCGCAGGGACGCTTCCGAGCGCATTTTCGACCACCTGTTTCTCTGCCCCGGGAGCGGCTTTGAGTCATCTACATGGTGTTGGGGGCCGCAGTGCAGCGCGGAACTCCCCATGTCGGTGCTTGAACAGCCTGCGGTGACATCCAAGGACTCGCCTACCTGGTCAACCGTGCGGCCGCCATCTTGGCGAGGTTCGTTTGGAGTTGCTGCTGCTGTGGGCGCCGATGCCACCCGGTTGACAGAGTCTGTCATGCGAACACCGGCTGTGAGAGAACCGGAGTGCCAACCGGGCAGGACATGTGGAGTGAGGCTCGTCGGCAGACCGCAATCCCTCCCTTCCCCTGAGTTTTCATCGCCGAGATGGTGGCGGCTCCTACCTGGTAGAATGAGCTCCCAGAGGAGATCCAGGCCCTG
Organism: Gekko japonicus; assembly: GCF_001447785.1. Lineage (NCBI taxonomy): Eukaryota > Metazoa > Chordata > Lepidosauria > Squamata > Gekkonidae > Gekko > Gekko japonicus. The sequence continues at coordinate 966,309 of NW_015173132.1, forward strand.
CAGGACCTTGTGCAATTCCGCAGGGCCTGCAAGATGGAGCTCTTCCACCAGGCTTTCGAGTAGGAGCCGCCGCCGCCTGTACCACCACTGCACCGCTACCGCAAAGTGCAGGGATGCCCATTGGGGTGCATGATGGCCCTGGGCCGAAGATCGGAAGGCAGCGTTCTCTTTGAACTTGCTTCGTTGTTCTGGGTCCATCTTCCAGAACCCATTTTGGAATTATGAACTTTCAGAGCACCAGCACTTTATTGTAATTTTGTATTGTTTTATTCTGCTTTTAACTGTTTTATCATGGCTTTGTGCCCTTATTGTTAGGTGCCCTGAGCCCGTTGGGGAGGGCGAGGTATAAATGTGAATAATAAATAAATAAATAATATTTAAGCAATGTAGAAACATCAGTTATCTCTCAACAAAAACCAGTTCCAGATGGTTTTGTTGTACCCTGTGACTCTGTCTGTGGTGGGCTCTCCTTTGGAGGTTTTTAAATGGAGGCTAGATGGCCATCTGACAGCAATGCTGATTTTGTGAGCTTAGGCAGATCATAAGAACATAAGAACATAAGAGATGCCAATGTTGGATCAGGCCAAAGGCCCATCCAGTCCAACACTCTGTGTCACACAGTGGCCAGAAATACCAGGTACCATCAGGAGGTCCACCAGTGGGGCCAGAACATTAGAAGCCCTACCACTGTTGACCCCCCCAAGCACCAAGAAGACAGAGCATCACTTGCCCCAGAGCCCCTATCTATACCTTGTGGCTAATAGCCACTGACAGACCTCTGCTCCATATGCCTATCTAATTCCCTTTTGAAGCCGTCCATGCTTGTAGCCACCACCACTTCCTGTGGCAGTGAATTCCAAGTGTTAATCACTCTTTGGGTGAAGAAGTACTTCCTCTTATCCGTTGTAACCCGACCGCTCAGCAATTTCATGGAGTGCCCACGAGTTCTTGTATTGTGAGAAAGGGAGAAAAGTACCTCTTTCTCTACCTGCTCTATCCCATGCATAATCTTCTGAATCTCAATCATGTCACCCCCTCAGTTGTTTCTCCAAGCTCCAAACATGTAGACCATGAGAGGGAGGGCAGGAAGGGGTGCATCAGGGCTTCGTTCTCCTGGCCCTTTCTTACACACCCAGGGAAATGCCAATTGCCACTTTGGGGTCAGGAAGCAATTTTTCTCCAGGCCAGTTTGGCTGGGGATTCTGGGTGTGGAACAGCGATCACTGTGTGTGTGTGTGTGGGGGGGGAGGTATTTGTGAATTTCCTGCACTGGGCAGGAGGTTGGACTAGATGACCCTGGAGGCCCCTTCCAACTCTATCATTCTCTGATTCCAAGCAGTGTTCTCCAATGTGCTGCCCATGTTTCTGACTGCTACAGCCGCTGTGTGGACAGAGCTACAACTGGAAGGCTACTTCCCGGAGCTTCGCTGCCAGTATACTGACCCTTAGCACGGGGCTGTACTTACACTAGTCAGAGAGGCAGATCATTTAACTGGCAGAAAAGAAGTAAATCAATAATGATCGTATCGCATTGCAGGGGCCAAGCTGGGTCATGGGTATAAAGCATTGAGTCATCCAAATGAATAGACTGTTAATGATCTTTCCCGAACAAAGTTGTTGTCTGGGCAAAATCAGGAACGCGAACGACTGACAGGCACAAAACAGAGCAGAGAGCCTTAAAGAAACCCTCCAGTCATGCAAAAGAGATCTGCTTGAGTAGCAAACTGGATGCAAACATGTATATTTAAAGGGCTTTCTTTGTGGTAGTATTCAGTGGTACCAAATACCTGCACTTTTTAAAGACGGTCTCCCAAGTCCTCAATGGGAATTGGGGGAAATGAATGTATCCTGTTATGTCCGCTGACCGCCACTAGGGGCCAGCGAATACCCCAGAGCTTGACTCTGTAAGAACAATGGGGACTAGGCTCCTAGTCTCTCCACTTGGGAACCAATAGGACCGTGGCGGGAGATTTAAACCCACCAACGGGACCTAGGAGGGCGTCCCCAGGTGTGTATATAGTTGGCCAGCCGGCCGTTAGTCTTTGTCTTTTGTTGTGTACCAGTAAACCATGCAGAGCACTACATCCGTCTCAGTGGTTTCTACATGCGTCTCACCCACTACACTTCACATCCTTATATATGTATATCGGCACCTATATATTTTAAAAACAACCCCCACCCCACCCCACTGCATATCCAGTGTGCATCTGTACATAAGAAAATAAGAGAAGCCAATGTTGGATCAGGCCAATGGCCCATCTAGTCCAACACTTTGTGTCACACAGTGGCCAATAATACCAGGTGCTATCAGGAGGTCCAGCAAGGTACTGCAATGAATGTACAGATAACGATCCATGCGGCACATTTTTTACAGTATTGGGCCATAGGGATGTCAGCCTCCAGGTGGGACCTGGGGATCCCCTGGAATAACAGCTGTTCTCTAGACAACAGAAATCAGCTCCCCTGGAGAAAACGGATGCTTTGGGGGGTGGGCTCTATGGCATTGTACTCCGCTGAGGTCCCTGTCCTCCCTGGGTTCCACCCCCAAGTCTCCAGGAGTCCCCCAGCCTGGAGCTGGCAACCTTACCCCCATCCCCCAGCAGCGGCCAGGAGGGACCTGGGAACCCGAGGCCACATCCCTATTGTAAAATGGACGAACAGCATTTCTCTCTTAAGCAGCCCCTTGCATTCAGGTGAAGCCAGACTGTAGTTAATGACTTTTCCATTAAAAAAAACGACATGCAGATTACGGCAGAAGAATAATATTGCAAATGCTACCTGGATCACTGTTGCTCTTTGTCCCTACCCTGTTTCATGAACCGGCTCGAAGTACAAATCTTTTCAGGGGGGCTATTGTTCTTCAGTCTCATAACAGAACCCCTTTAGGTCTGAAGTCGTCTGGAACTATCTCTTAGAAGATGCACAGACATCTGTAACTTAGGCGGTAGCAAAATTCTGTACCATAGCAATTAGAAAGCGGAAATGTTTGGAATTACCGTAATAGTTTTTACGAGCTCCAAGTTTTATGAGTATTAGATGGCTTTAAGAGATGCTTTGATCTTATGCTGGTTTTTGACTGTAATAAACACTGACTGACTGATTGAGTGACTGAGAACATGTGCTGAGGAATGCAGTGGCGGCATGGAGGCATCAGGGCAAAGATGCTCCCGCAAACTGGCTGCGGCGCTGCATCGCTGCCCCCAGCCCTGCACTAAGATGCACACATGCAGCGCTGTGCTCGGAGCCAATTGTTTTCAGTCGCCGGAACCCGAGATATACAGTAAGCCATAAACAACTCATTTATTGCAGAACATTTTCCAACTAATTGCCTTGAATTACCACTTTACTGAAACAGGAAAAAGAAATTTTATTATGCGCACACACGGGGAGAAAATGTCTGGTTTCTGAGATTGAAACCATCAATTCTAAGATACTAAAAATGAGGCACTTCTCCAGAAAATAATTATGATTATAACTTCTTCTTCTTCTTTTTTTAGTAACATGCAGTTGATTTTGAAAATGTTAACGATAGGATTCTGGCACACTTAATTTTAATCTGAAACAGCCTATTTATTTTAATTACTGACTTCATTTAAAGGCTTTATTATAAGTGTAGGTATGGGGGTATGCTGGATTTCGGGCGCATCTGCAACACCCCACTGCCTCGCGCTACTGCAAATCCTTTCAGTAGAAAAGAGCATGAGTCCAGTAGAACCTTTGAGACTGGATCAAGGCAGTTCACTGTCATAGTCATAGAATTGGCTTCTCACCTCAGCTACTCTTATCCAATGGATTTGAACAAGCCAAAGGGCTAATTAAACAAAGAGTTGAGGATATTGAGCGACAATGTTGAAGGGCGGGATATAAATCTAATAAATAAATAAAATAAATAAATAAATCTGACATCTCTAAGGCTTCCAAACTTGGGGTGTTGTTAAATATCAAAAGCACCATTGATCCGGCAATATATTTGACATCAGTGGAGGGAAAGAATTCTAGAAGGGCATTTGCCCTAGCTAGAGGTTCTGCCTTCCCGTCTGCGGTTATTCAAGGCAGGTACAACAAAACCCCTTACTCTGAAAGGCTATGCCCATGCCTTTTAAGCGAGGTCGAATCAGTACAGCATTTGTTCTTCAGCTGTCCATTTTACAGGGAGGCTTGTCTTAAAATTATTACCCCATTAGTCGATAGGACACCTGGTCACAGTAACACAAACAAAGCAAGGCTTCACTGGCTCCTATAAGATAAGAATGCAGACATTACGCATTCAGTCGCTGAGTTTTGTGCATTAATTCTTAGATTGCGGGAATCGCATTTTAAAAGTTATTAAATTCAGATTTCTATTTTTGTATATTATGACTGTTTTTTTTCCCTTCTCTCTCCCTCACATATTATGCTTATTCTGTATGTTGGTCTTAAGACTGTAATAATAAAATTAAACTAAATATGGCTGCGAGAGTTGGACTATAAGGAAGGCCGAGCACCGAAGAATAGATTCTTTTGAACTATGGTGCTGGGGAAGACTCTTGAGAGTCCCCTGGACTGCAAGAAGATCAAATCAGTCAATCCTCAAAGAAATCAACCCTGACTGTTCCCTGGAAGGCCAGATACTGAAACTGAAGCTCAAATACTTTGGCCACCCAATGAGAAGGGAGCACTCACTGGAGAAGACCCTGATGCTGGGAAAGACTGAAGGTCAAAGAAGACGGGGACGGCAAAGGATGAGATGGTTAGACAGTGTCACAGATGCAACGAACATGAAATTGAGCCAACTTCAGAGGACGGCGGAAGACAGGAAGGCCTGGCGTGATCTGGTCCATGGGGTCGCGAAGAGTCGGACTCGACTGTGCGACTGAACAACAACAAAACTAAAACTACCTTAAAGACTAACAAAATCTGTGGCAAGGGATGAGCTTTCGTTACTCACTGCTCACTTCTTCAGACATCTTCCGAAGTGCGCAGTGACTCATGAAAGTTCCTCCCCGGCCACAGATGTTGCTAGTCTTTAAGGTGCCACTGAACTCTTGCTCTTTTCTACTGCTATAAACAGACTAACACTGTTACCCATCTTGATCTAAATCGTCTGAGTGTTAGTTCGGGGATCCAAGCTCTGATCATAGAATCATAGAGTTGGAAGGGACCTCCAGGGTCATCTAGTCCAACCCTCTGCACAATGCACAAGGAAATTCACAAAAACCTTCCCCCACGCCCCAAGTGACTGCTGTTCCACACCCAGAAATGACAAAATGCCAGACTTCCCTGGAAATGTGTAGCCTGGCAGTTCTGCAAAAGCCGATGGTGCTGTTACGTCCCAGGCTTGGCAATAAAGTGGTGGGCTTCTGTATGGGACTGTGCAGGAATAAGATGTCACTGTGGGCTTGTAGCTCGAGACAGGAATATGCCGCATCAGAGGTATATTTTTTTGTGTACATTGCAATGCACTGGTCTGCTCCCCCCTTGAATCTGTGTCAGTTGGTTTAGTCTTATCTGCTCCTAGAAGCTAGTGCAAAAATGGTTTGCATGGCTGTTTGGCCTTATACTACTCTGGTTTCTATGTACACCAGGTTTGGGCAGCCATCTACACTTGCTTTGGGGATCAAGTGCACACACCACAATGGAATTAGATTGTGGTTAGGGTGGCCAACCTCCAAGTGTGGCCTGGTGATCCCCCAGAATGACAGTTCTAATGAGTTCCCCTCGCTCTTTTTCTACGAAATGACGCCTGGTGGACTGTATGTTATTATACCTGGCAGAGGTCTCTCCCCAACCTGCACTTCCTAGGCTGCACCCCCAAATCTCCATTCTGGGAGAATTCCGAGCCCCACTTGGAAGTTGGTACCCTTAACACTCCAAACAATAGGTGTAATACACCTGGCCCTTACAGTTCATTCGACATGAAGGGTAATATATAATACATCAAATAAACGGGCTCCTGGCTAATTACTGAATTGTGAAACCTCGTACAGGCGGATCTTTTAGGGTGTTTGAGGGAATAAATAGTTCTGCTTCTAGAACACGAGATATACGACAGCTCTTTACAGAAATAAGGAATAGTTCTTGTTTCCTTCTGGCTGAACGGCAACAGAATTTGGCCCACCCAAACCCACATGATCTCACTATTTTTGTAAATGCTCCAGGACTAACCCAGCAATGCTGTATGAAAATAAAAAGGTTTCCCTTGCTCGAGAGCTAGTTGAATCCGACTCTAGGGGGTGGTGCTCATCTCCGTTTCCAAGCCGAAGAGCCAGCTCTGTCTGAAGACATTTCCATGGTCATGTGGCCGACATGACTAAATGCTGAGGTGCACAAAACACTGTTACCTTCCCACCGAAGTGGTACCTATTTATCTACTTGCAATTCCTTGCTTTCGAACTGCTAGGTTGGCAGGAGCTGGAAACAGAGACGGGAGCTCACTCCATCACGCGGCACTCGGGTCTCGAACTGCTGAACTACTGGCCTTCCGGTCTGCAACTCAGCGTGTTAACCTCTGAGCCACTGTGGTTCCCTGTATGAAACTAGCAGCCCATTAATTAACAACTCAGGGTTTCAAAACGTTTGCCGCTCCCTCGCTACAGTCCCATCCATCCCTTGGAAATAAATGGTTTTCAATGCAACTGGGGTCACCAGGTCCGTTGGAAATCCCGGAAGGTGATGGGGGGAACATTCCAGGAGCCGGAAGCATCGTCGCACGACATGCCCACGTCACCCAGAAGTGATGTAGGCATGTCGGGGGTGATGCTCTGGTTTTTGGGCAAAACTCTATGGTAAAATTGGCCTCAAACCTTAGAGTTTTACCCAAAAACCAGAGCGTCCCCCCACCGACTTCACCAACGTGCCTGTGTCACTTCCGGGTGACATAGGTGCATCATGTTTATTTCCAGTAATGTCACTGTTGGGCGGGGGGAAATTCCTCCCGCCAGCCAGCTGGCCAGTGGTGAGCAGGAGCCCACAAAACCCGGGGATCCCCCGCCCGTAGCAGGGGAATGGCAACCCTACATGCAACACATCCCAAGCAAGGAAGCTTCCCGCCTGACAGGGAAAGCAAGGCACACTGAGGTCTCGGCAGCCTTTGCTCAAGGAAATACAGCGAAGCGCGCAAGAGACACAGGCATGCCTCCAAGCTCACAGGGGGCACATCATACCACATTGCATCAGCCAACAGTGGCTCCCGACCCTTCATGCTTTCCATCTGTTTACCGTGGCAACTACCGGTGTCTGTGAGCTGCTACTCAAAAGAGTGAGGCGGCTATAATAACACAGTGCTGAGCATGGGGTCACCCACTCCGGGCTTGGGAATACTGGGAGATTTGAGGGGGGAGCCTGGGACAGTGGGGCGGAGTGAGGGGAGGGAACCTCAGCAGGGCATCATGCTATGCAGGCCACCTTCTGGAGCAGCCGTTTCCTCCAGGAGAAGTGGAATAAAATGCTTTAGATAAATAAATAGCAAACAAATAAGTGATGCATGTCGTCTGGAGATCTGTTGTCATTCCAGGAGACCTCCAGCCCCACACTTGGAGGCTGGCAAACCTACCTATGCATGTTTGTTTGGTGACTTGAGTCCACGGGGAGTCTCTCCCAAGTAGGTGTGTCTAGGATCAGAAATGTTGGGGATAGTTTACTGATGGAGGGCCAGGTCTCCCACTATAGGACTCACCCAGCAATGCTGTATGGAACTAAGGGTAAAGGTAAAGGTTTCCCTTGCTCGAAAGCCAGTCGAGTCCGACTCTAGGGTTGCGGTGCTCATCTCCATTTCAAAGCCGAAGAGCCAGCGCTGTCCGAAGACGTTTCCGTGGTCATGTGGCCGGCATGGCTAAACGCCAAGGCGCACGGAACGCTGTTACCTTCCCACCGAAGTGGTACCTATTTATTTATGCTTTCAGCTTGTATCCCGCTCGAACCTATTTATCTACTTGCAATGTCTTGCTTTCGAACGGCTAGGTTGGCAGGAGCTGGGACTAGAGACGGGAGCTCACTCCGTCATGCGGCACCCTGGGTCTCGAACTGCTGAACTACCGACCTTCCACAGCCTGCAGTTCAGCGTCTTAACCACTTGAGCCACCGCAGCTCCGTGTATGAAACTAGCAGCCCATTAATTAACAACTCAGACCCATTAATTCACAACTATAGTGGGAGACTTCCCAGCAGTTCTCACATTCCTAGTGTTGCCAATCTCCAAGTGACACTTAGAGAACTCCCACTATTACAGTTGATTCTCAGACAGTCACGATGTTCTAATGCTCACATATTTTTTCTTCATAGGTCAATAACAAAGCACAATTGCTAGTAGAAACTTCATTTCGGGCAAGTTACAGTCAAATGGAATGCCTCCACCCCCCAAATCTCCAGGTATTTCCCTACCTAGAGCTCGCATTTGTCACTGCTGCTTCACAGGCCAGCGGCGGGGTGGTGGGGGCTTGCATACACTGCTTCACTTCTGGTGCAAAACTGGAAGTGATATAACCATGTCAGGGCAATACTTTAGGATTTGCCCCAAACTCTGTGGCTTAATCATAGAGTTCAACCATAAAGTGTTGGGCGGATTCTAGAGCAGTGCCCTGACATGATGATGTCATTTCTGGTTTTGCAGTGGAAGTGATACTGCACGTTTGGACAATGCTGGCAAGCGTGTCCCTGCCCCCAAATTTCTCTCGGTGGGGATAAATCCTTTTTTCTAACACAACTTACTGTTGAACAGAAGATTGTGGTGGTTTACATAGTGACTCTGTGCAAGCAACAATGAATACAGATTTAAAAAAAAATGTTTCATAAACAAGGGCCATTCTTTCCCTTTACATTTATTTCTTCTACAATTTCTGCTGCAGAGTACAATCCATGGGAAACGCGCAGTTGAAAAATGCACACACACAAACGCAATTGCGCCATAAACATGAATTTGCTTTTCCAGTCACTGAGTTTCAACAGCAGGCCAATCATAGAAAATTAATTTGTTTTCTTTATTTATGCGCCCACTCAGACATATGGTAAAAACATGCCATGCATAACAAAGAGCACCTGTGGTTTCCTTCTTTAGAGTGGAAAGGCTTCCCAAACAAAAAAGTGAGAAAGGGGACACATCCAGGGACAGTTGGTACATAATTTAGGGGAAGGGGAAGCACAGCTTGACATTGGGAAGGGGGGGACATTTCCTCTCTGTTAGTGTGCTACAGTGGACGGAGTGGCGGACTTGCCTGAATTCACGTCTCCCAGCCTCCCTGTCTCCGTGAAGCCCTATCAGCGACCTTGGACCACTCTGCAGGATCAAGCTAGATATGATGCAGAGATCAGTGATCAGGATCTCCTGTGGGCTCCGGAAGCTAAGCAGGGCTGACCCTGACAAGTATTTGGATGGGAGACTGCCAGGGCCGGCCCATTATTCTTAAATTTTAGACTGTCGCCTAGGGCGATGGCTCAATGAGGGCGCCATTCTGACTTCCGGTTTAAGCGTTTTGCCGCTCAGACACGTCTTGTCTCGCTTAGATCGAGACACGCCGAGACCGGGCTGACAGGAGGGGTTTGAGTTTGTCTTAGACCCACCCTGGGGTCTCTGTAGGAGACCCCCAGCCTGGGGAGCTGAGGAGAGCCTCTTCCAATGGGACGCCCAAGGAATTCAGGCTCACCTTCTTCCCCAATAGGTACCATCGCCGCGGAGCCAGCATGGCACCCAGAGATGACTGCTGGAGCAAGCGAGCACGATCAAACTTCTAAAAAGACTTCCAAAAGATCTCCAAGGCTACAAACTGTGAGTTAAGCAAAGCTCAGGTGAAAAATAAGCGAATGGAGCCTTGGTAGTAATTGGAAGTGCCTAAGTTTGAAGCGTGGGGGGAGGAGATTTCAAGCCTCCCCCCATATGAGTAAACTGTAAAAACGGTTGTAAATCGAAAAT
>NW_015173132.1:978471-978617 GCF_001447785.1 Gekko japonicus
CTACCTTGTGACCCAGCCCTAATTTTACTCAATTTATGGCCAGACATCCCTATCTCGAACAGTACCAAAAAGTTAATTAACATCTTATTCATGGCAGCAAAAATTCTAATTGCCAAACATTGGAAGGACAAAAAAACACCTACGGT
>NW_015173132.1:979056-979722 GCF_001447785.1 Gekko japonicus
TCCTTACCCTTCCCCTCCCCACAACAGACACCCTGTCAGGTCGGTGGGGCTGAGAGAACTCTGACAGAAACTGCTCTTTTCGAGAACACCTCTGACAGAACCATGGCTTGCCCAAGGTCATCCAGCAGCTGCAAGTGGAGGAGTGGGGAACCAAACTTGGTTCTCCCAGATTAGAGTCCACACACTTAACCAGTACAGCAAACTGGCTCTCGACACACACACACACACAGAGAGAGAGAGAGAGAGAGAGAGAGAGAGAGACAGAGAGAGAGAGAGAGAGAGAGAGAGAGACAGAGAGAGACAGAGAGAAAGAAATAAGGGTTCAACTTCTCTGACCTGGATGGCTGAGGCTAGACCGATCTCATCAGATGATGGAAGCTAAGCAAGGTTGGCCCTGGTCAGTATTTGGATGGGAGACCACCAAGGAAGTCCCGGGTCACTATGCAGAGGAAGGCAGTGGCAAACCACCTCCATTAGTCTCTTGCCCAGCAAACCCTACAAGGTTGGTATAAGTCAGCTGAGACTTGACAGCACTTTACACACACAAAAATTTTTCTGCCTCTCTCCTTACGCATGCAGATATGTAGGGGGTGGCCCAAGGTAACTTGATTGACTTTCATGAGTGAGTGGGGATTTGAACCCGGCGCTCTGCAGCCCAAACCGGAT
>NW_015173132.1:980743-1002042 GCF_001447785.1 Gekko japonicus
AGAGCAGGAGTCCAGTTTTGTGTAGTGGTTAAGTGTGCGGACTCTAATCGGAGAGAACCGGGTTTGATTCCCCACTCCTCCACTTGCAGCTGCTGGATGACCTTGGGCAAGCTACAGTTCTCTCAGAGCTGTTCTTGAAAGAGCAGTTTCTGTCAGAGCTCTTTCAGCCCCACCTACCTCACAGGGTGTCTGTTGCGGGGAGGGGAAGGGAAAGGAGTATGTAAGGTATGTAAGTCGCTCTGAGACTCCGAGTGAAGGGTGGGGTATAAATCCAATCTCCTCCTCCTCCTCCTCTTCTTCTTCTTCTTCTTCAACTCTTGCTCTTTTCTGCTCCTCTAGAACAATGTTTCCCAAGCTGTTTGTTGTGACCCAAAAGTGACTCATGAAGTCTCGGAAAGTGAGTCACAAGCCAGCCTCCCAATGGCCACTCCCTTCGTTCTCCTCATTAACTTCTGACATCCTCACCTTCTACCTCCCTTTGCAACAATTATGGGAAGAGGGACGTCTGCTGGGAAGCTAGTAACTAGCTGGAAGGAGAGGGGGAAGGCTGGAGAGTTGGCGGGAGCTGCTCAGTGTGTAGAAAAGCAAGAAGAAGTGAGAAAAAGGTGTGTGTACACATGGGCTTTGTCTTGGTGCCGTTCCTTCAGCCGCTGGGCTTCTTTCCTGCATTAAGCTTTATCACTGCTACCCCCTTTGCGGCCATGTGGGCACCTCCTCAAATTCTACTCTGGCTCAGCTGGTGGAGATGAGAAGATAGAGGTTCTTGCTCTCTGGCAACTGCCCCCAGGGGGAGCCTTGCTAACTCTTCACTTGGTAGAGAAGACTCTTTGTCATAACACTACTCCCCCACACCACGAGTGGCCTGTTTATGGACGGATTGGGTTGCTGCAACCAAGACCTCTTAATTCCCCTACTCGTACAATCGATAAACACATGGATAAAATCTTTCATCTTATCACAATGCAAGCACTGATGAACGTCTATACTTCAACCATGCCGAAGGTGGTTAGAGATGGCATAATGCTTAGTGTTAAGCCATTTTGAGCAAACGGTGATTGAATAGCATCTATCCCCACAAGCATGGTGGTTCTTTCCCAAGAACCATAGCTATCTTCTAAGTTTATATGGAAACTGGGGTGCTTTCACAGATCTTACCGCACTAAGCAACTTGCAGTGTACTGAGATTGAAAACGGGTGCATTTTTACCTATGTTGACATTTCACCTTTATAGGGAAAAGAACATATGCTGTCATGTGCAAAGCGTGCAAGTGACTGTGCTGTCTTAGTAAGTAAGTCATGGCATTTGACTACAGATGAATGGTATATACCTTTTTCTATGCAGCATAACATCTCTGTAGGACAATCATAATGTGTGAAGTGGCTCCTAGAAGACTTTAGTCCTTGATCTGAGGCAAGGCTTTGACCTGTATTTTGGAAACCAAGATCTGACCCTGGAAACAGTATTTTAGTTGGCATTTTCTTCTTCTTCAGTTCATATGCACATTGACTGATGATGAAGTAAAACGTGTTCTGATGGTTATTATAGAAGGTTTCTTAGAAGGTTTCATGAGCTTTAACAATCCCGGGGGAAGGGGCTATCTGCCCCATTTTTTTCAGCTTCATGGGCAGTATCACATAGTTCGGCCTTTTCCCCACGGATGAAGGAGTAAACCTATCTCTGGGCTGTACCATTTCCGACCTGTGCAGGGGGCTTACATGATTCAATGTTCCTCCATTAGGGTTGCCAAGTCGGGTGTTGTGCCGCAGTGGGAGACTCCTGACTGGCATCTGGAGTGCGCGCACGTGCGCAAAGCGCACGCACGCCACACGCATGCCACCTGGAAGTGACGTGAGAACACCAGGCACGCTGGGGGTGGGGCCACGACCATCTGAGGGAAAAACATAGAGTTTTCCTTCGGATGACTGTGGCCCCGCCCCCAGTGTGCCCGGCGTGGTCGCGTCACTTCCGGGTGATGCGCACGTCGGGGTGGGGCTCCCCCTGGGGCCCGATCCGCTGGCGGCGGGGAACGGGCCTCTGGGTTGGGGTTTTCCCCGCCTCCCCAGGGGACTTGGCAAGCCTATCTTCCATACAAACATTTTACCTGCACACAGAAAACTGTCCTGCTAGGGAGACAACTAGACTGGAATCCTTCTTCCTGATCTAGTTTCGAAACTTATTTATAGGGAGGAACATTTGGTTACTTGAGCCCCACCTGCAGTCTGAAGCAGTACAGTGGAAAAACAGACTTCTTTGTTCATCTGCTGTTTATGAGAAGGCACCTATAATTAGCATGTTTACAGCAGATTCAAGCTGGGCCTTTTAGACTTGGGTACAAAAGGTATCTCTGTTGAAGTAACCAAAAAAATGCGTGAAGAACTATCCATTATAAATGGCGCACACACTGTTAAATGGATAGTTCTACCTAGGCCTTGCAAACAAGGAAGTTGGGTTCCTTCTGGAACAACTTACCTCTTTTAATGAAGGCACATCATGCACAACTGATACCGCACCTTGTTTATTTTTTACTATTTAAACTTTGATCTGTTTGGACTGTAGGTCAGAAATTAAATTATGGATTTAGCTAGGATGACAATGTCGACCCCAAGAAGCAGAAAACTGATGAAGACGATCAGGAAGAAGAATTAAAAACAAGAATACGACATTGGATATATACCCCGCCCTTCACTATCCGAAGGAGTCTCAGAGCAGCTTACAATCTCCTTTCACTTCCTCTCCCCACAACAGACAGCCTGTGAGGTAGGTGGGGCTGAGAGAGCTCTTTCAAGAACTGCCCTTTCAAGGACAGCTCTGACAGAACTATGGCTTGCCCAACGTCATCCAGCAGCTGCAAGTGGAGGAGTGGGGAATCAAACCCGGTTCTCCTAGAGTCCGCGCACCTAACCACTACCCCCAACTGGCTCTCTATTTAAATAAATAAACAAATAAAACAACATTTTTAAAAAACTTTAAAAGGGGGGGGGGAATTAAAAGGCCAGCATGACCTGCTATACCTTGGAAACTTCCTGTTGCAGAACCGCCCCCCCGCCCCCTTCTTGCTGTGGTCACTGTCACAAAGTAGAGCGTAAAAGCCATGCGGAAAACCAGAAAGCCACCAATCAACAACCTCCCACTTGGGAAGTGGGGAGGAAAGTAAAAATCTCCTTAACACATCGCCACCAGGGTGGGGAGGCAGACACCCTGCCCCCCCTTTTCTCTCCCCCCCCCAGCTCCGAAAACTTCATGGCCCCTCCTTGCTTTCTTAAAAGTAACTTTGAAAGGAGAATGTGTTCGTATTTTTTTATTTACATTTTATATTTTTGTACATATTGTGATGAGCTTAGCCATTTTTAAAACACAATCTCCAATTGACCAAAAGGGGGGCTTTGAAGTCAGTGTGTGCTTTTGGTTTGTTTGCTTTTTCCTCTGTTTCTAAAACAAAACAAAACAACAGGGGGAAAAGGATTTCCTTTTTTCTCAACTTTACTTGTGGTGTGTCCATGTCCAAACTATTATCTCAAAGTAGAAGAAAAAATGACCTTGTACAAGAAAGAAAGAAAGAAAGAAAGAAAGAAAGAAAGAGCAAAAAAAAAGTCCAATCTTTATTCTGAGCATTTCAGTAACTCTTTTTGTGCATGTACCTTAGCTGTATTGTAAATAGTTGGTTTGTATAAGATGGTCAAAGATAAAAAGGGTTTTTCTTTTTCTATTTTTGTTCTTTTTTTGTCTGTGGAGTTGCTTTGGGTTTTTTGGGTTTTTTTGGCCTGTTTGATGTATGTGTGAAAACAATGTTGTCCAACAATAAACCAGAATTTTATTTTACTGAGTTGTTCTAACAAAGCTGGCTGCATGCATAGTCAACTCTTGCTCTAAGATTCTCATGGCCTATTGCTGTCAATATTACAGAGCAAACGCAGATTTGGAATTATAATGTGACAAACAGAAGACCCACAAAGATCCAATTTTTCCTGCCCCCACTATTCCCTCTCTCCCCTCCCATATTCTCTCCCCTTTTCCTGCTTCCTTCTGTCCTTCCTCTCTCTGCCCCCTCTTCAGCTTTCCCTTTTTCCTTCCTGCTGGCAGCCAGTCTGCCCAGTGCCAGTGGTCAGATCGAGTTGCACTGTGGGGTACCTGCAAAGATTTGTGGGAGGCACCTCACTTTTCCCCATATCCCCCTCCTTACACTATTCCAAAATCCCGGCAGTTCCTATATCCTCAGCCTTCCCCGTTTCCTTCTCTCCTCCCCATCCACAAGGCCCTTTTTATCTGTCCCCCCCATCTTCAGCTATATTTATTATTTATTTACTTCATTTATACCCTACCTTTCTCTGCAATGGGGACACAAAGCAGCTGACATCACTGTCCTCTCAACAACCCTGTGAGGTAGATTAGGCTGAGAGTATACTGCTGACTCAAAGTCCCCCAGCAAGTTTCCATGGAAGGGCAGGGATTCATACTTATGTTTCCCAGATCCCAGTCTGAAATTCAAACCCCTACACCTTGCAGGCTTTCATGGGGTGACTGCTGTTGAACAGTAGCAAGTCACTGGGCCTGGATGAACTATGCTAGACAATTGGTCACAAGTGACCCTGTGTTTGCTGCTGGTCCTGACCCCAATAAGTTCTTCCTCAAAGGAAAAGGCCCTGTCCCCTGCTCCTGACTTTTACTGAAAGAAACCAAGGCTTGAATGCCGGTAGTACTGTTGTGATTGCCTGGCAACAACCACAGAGGGCATGTGTTTCTTCAAATGAAAGGCACTTCTATTATTGGGTTTTTTTAAAAAAAAAATGTATTCAAGATTTTTCTTCAAACTTGAAGGGTTTTTCGGATTTGTAGAAAGATCGGTCTGGACTGTTGATGACACCAGTCTCTGGAATTATTGGCAGATGGGGCTATGATGAGAACTTATATACATTGTTTGTGCTTATGATGAATTCTGAGATTCTTATTGTTCTCTGGGATGAAGGCCTACTGTAAGATCATAAACTATTCCTGGCAGGGAATGAAAGTGAGTTTTTTAAAAAGTGAAAGAAATTGAGTCATTTTTAGTACTTCAGTAAGCTGTTTGGGGACAGATTCTGGTTTTGTACTATATACACTATCACAAAATCTTGGACAAACACGACTGGAATACATGGGAGCTATGTAAGAACACTTTCATGCCAAAGCCTAACCAGAGAACTTCTGGATTGATTGTGCCATAAATATGCTAAAAAAGAAAAGTCACACTCATAAGAATCCAGGTATTTATGATCATATTGGTTTAAATCCACCCAGAGTTTATTTTTCACTAAATCTTACCTAACCCCCCTCCTACTACAGCCCCTTTTCCATATGGTTTTTGTAAATGCATATCCCATAATTCTTACACTTACAGTGGTCAGAGAGGGTTTCTCCTTCCCTCTTCACCAACACCAAAGCTCTTTAGGTTAACCATAGAGTTTGGGTGAATGCTAGAGCATCACCCCTACACAATGACATAATTTCTGGTCACACCATAAGTGACATCACCACATCACTGGTGACCCTTCACCAGGTAAGTCTCCTACCAACCTAGTGTTAAAGTCCCTTTAGTTTAATCGGCAGTCTGATCTGGAAATGATTTTATTTCTGTCTAAAAGACACAGCTTGAGCTATGATTCAGAACAGATTTACTCGAAGTGAATGTAATCAGGACTAACAACGATGCCAGCCTAAAATCCCACCCTAGCTATGCTCACAACAGCAATGTCCTTGGAGAGAATGCTAGTATCTTATATGCAACAACATTAATGAAAGAGACTGATAAAATGGACAGACCAAGCTGTTTGCAAGGGACTACAGATGCACTCTACAAAGAAAGGATGTTTTCAGCAAAAGGAGGCATTGCTGTTTCTAGCTTTACTGTCTCTTCAGTATACTTTTAAAAAAGAAACAAACATGACCAGGTCCAGTTTTTTCCCTGTCCGGTACAAGTGGTAGACATTGGAGTAGGAATCAGTTCTCAGATTATGGAGGAAAGGAGATTCCTAATGAAATTCAATAACCCCATCCCCTAAAGAGAAGAAGAGGAGACTGGATTTATACCCCGCCCTTCACTACCCAAAGGAGTCTCAGAGAGAGGCTTACAATCAGTGTTCCCTCTAAGCTGAGTTAGTGTGAGCTAGCTCACAGTTTTTTAGCCTCCGGCTCACACATTTTTGTCTTAGCTCAGGAAGGATGGCTCCAGAGCAAACTGATTTATGCAGTAGCCACATCGCTTGCTCACAACTGTAATGCCAGTAGCTCACAAAGTAGAATTTTTGTTCACATGACTCCACAGCTTAGAGGGAACATTGCTTACAATCTCCTTTTACTTCCCCTCCCCACAACAGACACCCTGTGAAATAGGTGGGGCAGAGAGAGCTCTCTTGAGGACTGATATTGAGAGAACAGCTCTGAGAGAACTTATGACTGACCCAAGATCACACCAGCGGATGCATGTGGAGGAGTGGGGAATCAAACCCGGTTCTCCCAGACTGCAGTCTGCGCTCCTAACCACTACACCAAACCAGCTCTCACACCAGACTGAGCAGTAGCAAAAGGGGCTGGTCTCCAAAGGTTGGACTGCTGCCCCTTCCCTTATGATTTGTGAGCAGGTCCGGATGGAGAAAGATGGGATATGGCTTGCCCTGCATTTCTTTTACCAATTTTTACCAGGGAGGCACAAAGGTAGGGCTACCAGTGCCACCTCCAGGTTGGGAAATACCTGGAGATTGGGGTAGTAATGGAGCCTGGGGAGGGCGGGGTTGGGGGAAGATTTCAATGGTGTATCCACCTTCTAAACACCAAAGAATCCACCTTCTAAACACCAAAGAATCCACCTTCTAAACACGAAGGGGAGATCTGGAGGCAGTAAACTGCCCCCATCACGTCTGCTGAAGTCCTCAGGGAGCTGATAGCTCTGGCAACAACCATTTCCACACCGTGCATGAAGGTTGCTGCTGACAAGATGGCTTCTGTCGGAGCTTGGGGCCCGGTACCGACGAGTATCGATACAGAAATGCCAACCCCAACCTTTCAAATTTGCAAAAATCCACAATAAACCGAAAAGCTATTGGTATTTTGTGAAGAAGCCTTTTGGAGTTTTGAAGAGATAGCTAAGAGGAATGCATTTTTCACTGCCTACTAGCACTCCTGCGTGCTTTCCCCACTGCCAAATCTGATCTAAAAATAAGGGACACGAGCCAAGATTCCCAACTTTCTAATGTTTGGCTCTGGCACAGGAGTTTTTGAGCAGCTCCTCAGCCTTTCCGCATTTGCTTGCTTATCTTCAAAATGGGGAGCATTTTGCTTTTCTATCTTACTGGGCTGTTTAGAAGATAAATGTCCCCCCTCCCTTCCTCTCCCTCTCTCAGCTTTTAAGATGTGAAGCACTGAACATTCTTAAAACCAAGCCAGAAGCAGGCTAAAGCAAAAGTTTGCAATGAACCCCAAGCACAAGCCAATATTTCCCCCCCTATCCTGGAAGTTTGGCAAACTGCAAAGTTCTGTAACTTAATGCTGCTTGTGCTGCACAACAGTCATTTCAGGACACATTCTAAAATGCACATTTATCTGCTATTTTGACATACTCCGGCCCCACAGGAGGCAACCAACGGCATGCCTCCTGGGGACCGCCTTTCCCTCCTCGTGAGGAGGAATAAAGGAAGGGCTGCGGCACAGCCTTAACTCCAAAAGGGGGAGCGGAGCCAACACGGTTCTTAAAAGCTGGCTCCGCTCTACCCCGGCAGTTGCTCACCTCCTGCTCGGAGCTGCAGCAGCTCTAAGCACTTTGGTAGTTTTTTACTACCTTTAAAGGGGGAAACGGCTGGGGACTGCCTGAAGGTGGCCCCAGGATAGGCGCAGCGAGTTTTGTTTTTTTTTTAAAAAAAAATCTCTAGCCCAGGCGGCTCGATATCCAGTGGGCCAGCGAGGACTGTGGGGCCGGCACAGCGCTGTTCGCGGCCGCGTCAGGGGCTGCCACGGGAATGTTCGGGCGCATAGGAACAGCCTGCAGAGCACTGGAGAGAGTCATTTTAGGACACATCCTAAAATGCACATTTATCTGCTATTTTGACATACTTATTGCTTTACAACTGTTGTCCTTACAACCTCAGCTTGTTATTTAGTTTGTCTTCGCACGTCCTCATCATGTTAGACGTTCATTTACTGTTCAGCCCCTGTCTATAAGTTTGACCCTTACCTTCCTTTCCAATGTATTTGAAAAAGTGTGCATGCACACGAATGCTCATACCTTAAATAAAACCTTGTTGGTCTTAAAAGTGCCACTGGACACTATTTTAGGACACAAGTTTCTCCAACAAATCGGGGGCATGGGGAAGAGAGACATGAACGGTTAAGGGTATGTAAAGGGCTGCACAAATAGGATACCAACAGTTTGATCCTAAACAGAGTTACACCGTTCAATGGACATAGAAGGGTATAACTCTGTATAGGATTGCCTTGCAAGAGGCTTACTGTGATTCTAAGGAATCTATCTATCTGTCTGTCTTTGGCACACATGCACACCTTGTCATATCGTTTTTAATTATTTTAGTTGAGCTGGAAAACAAGTCACTAATGCAACACTCTTAGCAGCAGTCATGATTCAATAAAAGTGTCAAATCCATCATTTACAATTCACCCTTCTGGTGTCATTTTCTCTTTTTCATCAGAACCGCATTTCGGAGGAGAAATAACTCACATGACTACAGCAAATGTATGAACAAACTCTGTCTACACTGTGAACATAAATAAATTTATGAAAAGAGCTCAGGGACAACACCTACTTTGCAGTGCCGTAGCATCTGCAGCATGTACAGTTGCTTCCTGTCACGCTCAACTCCACTCCCAAGCAATGGGAGAGAAGATGCCTGTCCCAGTCCATTCTCTTGTCCTCACTTCCAGTAAACTCTCTGACGAATTGATTAAGCAGCCTTCATACCAAATCCTGTGTCAGATCTCCAGTCCCCAGTCTCTTGAGTATTAAAATTAGCACTCTTCCCTTTTGGTGATATCCTCTAGTGTTATGAATGACCTCTTCCCCCCCCTTGTGCTCTTGGTGGGTACATCAAAGAAGATTTGAATCGTGGTCGTTTGCTGGCCCAAACAAAATTATCAAATGTTTTCTGCCATCGGGCTAGATTACCATCTGCTAAATCAATAGGGAGGGTTCGAAATAGGAACAAGAATTTTGGAAGCATAAAACTTCTTAAAATCTGAATCCTATCTAGCTATGAGAAAGTGTTCTCCATCCATATCGAAAACTGAGTTAACATAAACTGCTGCAGTGGTAAATAGTTTACTTCATGCAATTTTGAAAGATCTAAAGGAATGTGGACTCCAAGAGTTATCATAAAATTAACTCAAGTTCCTGCTTACACAAATGTGCGATATTTATTGGATAGATTTCGGACTTAGATTCATTGACCTTAAGACCCGATACCAGACTAAGAGCCTCAAGTAAGCGCTGAATTTCAGGGAGAGAATGGGCCATATCTGTGATGAATGACCTCTTCAAAACCCCTTTCCTGCAATTTCAAAACCCCTTTCCTGCAATTTCCCCCCCATTCAGATTGAGGATTTTTATTTTTATTTTTGCTTTGTGCCAATATTTGTTTTTAAGTAGATGGTATACAAGTCTTATCCATCTCTCTCAAACATTTCATTTCCACTTCCTTTCCAAATTCATGCAAAATTAATGAAAATAAATATATTTCCTGGCCACTGTTGAATCCCATCCTTCCACCCCTATCTTGCTTCCTAGACTAGCAAAACTAGTGACAAATCTATGGGCACACACTGGTTTGTAGATTCATTTATATATTAAAAAATAGCTATATCTCACTGTGTCCCTTAGAAATATACACACAAATTTCCAAAAGTCCAGTCTTTATCAATTATTCCCACTAGGTAGCCTCCAGTACTCACATATACACATGAATATGGATGAAGCTGCCTTATATTGAATCAGACCAGGGGTCATTTCCTGCAGGAGCGCACAGGAGCGGAGCTCTGGCAGTAAGGAGCCCAGGGGACGGGCACATGCAACAAGCCCTGCCCCCTGCTCCCAGCAGCCCTCAGTCGGGCCACGAGGAGCAAGAAGCAGCCAGGTAAGTTGCAGAGGCCCCCCCCCTGCCTTCAGGTACAAGCTCTCCCTCCTCTGCGAGGACAGATCTGCACGTTCCCACCCCCCAACAGCTAGCAATCCAAAACAGTCCAGTGGAGCCTGAGCGGTGGGTGTTGCCATCTGACACACTTCCAGTGATGTCAGGGGGTGTGGCATATGCAAATGAGTTATGCTAATGAGTTATGCTAATGAGCTCCTGCACCTCTTTTTCTAGGAAATGACCCCTGAATCAGACCACTGGTCCATCAAGGTTAGTATTGCCTACTCAGACTAGCAACATATCTCCAGGGTCTCAGGCAGAGGTCTTTCACATCATCTACTATCTGGTCCTTTGAACTGGAGATGCTGGGGATTGAACCTGGGACCTTCTGCAAGCACGCACACACGCACACAATAAATAAATAAATAAAGGTTCTTCCCCTGAGCCAGAGACCTCCCTTACAAATTACTCTTGGGTGAACAGCAAAATGTTGCGAAAATGTCTGCTTTAGCTGGTATGTCTCACTATACTGTTTTCAACAAATCAGGTATCCAGCCAGCAACACAAACAGACAGGAGTATTTGAATTTAAACTGCTTTGGTTCCATCGAAGGGAACGGGATAACATTGATTTACATATAAACTTAATCTATGCCTAACTGAATGGTGTAATGGAACCTTAATCCCAGTTTTTCGACACAATGCATGTTTGAAAGTCCAGCTAATAACACTACAGATTATACTCAGTAAACCACTCAGAGTCGCCCCATTCCCATCAGTGGGATTACTCTGGAGTAAACAGTTGAGGATGGTGGCCCAAAAAACATTTTTGTCTCACTTGTTTTAAAAAGCTAAATATGTTATAGGTGAAGGCTGCAGAAAGGTGACAGAGTACACAACGCTTTTAAACACAGTGGGACAAAGCCCCCTCCCTCCCGGGATGGAAGATGATTAAATTCAGATATTTTATCAGCAACATTACAAATGTCATCCACAGGTTATCAGCATGCATTTAAACAGAAGGCAAAGGATAGAGCTGGCCCCTAACAGCATCGAGATCATTACAAAGACAGATGTTGGGCTGAGGACACATTTAATTAGGTTAGCGAGATACATTACCAAACAAGTTATTACTTCCCCTTTTAACAAATGGCCCTGGAGTGCTGTTAACCACCCATTCTTTTGCATGCTATTATTAGCCAGGGCTGCATTCATTTGCAATGCCCCGATAGAGAGGCACCAACATTTAGACCAACAGATTTTGAAATATGACTCTGGGTGCCAATTGTATTTTTTTTAAGCTGCGTTCTTACATATGCCCAATGCGGACAGGTTGGTATTCCACGGAGGGCTATTTGGAAATTTAGAACGAGAGAGCAAAAGGCACACTCTAGTCATCTTCGAGGTTTTCAGAGAGTACATTCAAATGATGAGTAATCACAAGTTGTCTAAGGGGGATTGCAAGCTGGCAGCAGCATGCATAAATTTTCATTTGATGTTACAGCTTCATTATGAACTCCACTTTCTGGTTAAGTTGAATCCAATGAGTCCCACTTATATGGAGAGTGAATTGGGGCTCAGTTTTAGTAACAGTTCCAAATGCGAGACTCGTGGACTGGACTTCTGCTGCATTTCTGATAAAAACGCAGTCCATCGTCTTCTGGCATTTCATACACGACTCAACAGTGCACCTGACTTCCTGCCATTCTTTTTGAGTCTACTATAAATTCAGTTCAAGTAGGAGAGAATTTAGAACAAAAGGTGAATGTACACTACAGCCAACTGCACTGGTCACAAGAGGGGCTGTAGACAGTCAAGGCCAAAAACCCAAGAACACAATCCACCTAACACCTTTTATTAGGACCAATTAGCAGGGCTATTTTTGGGCAGGAACTCATAGGAACGGCGTTCCGGCTGGCTCCCGAGTTGGCCACGCCCAGCAGGAACTCATTAGCATAATAGGCCACACCCAACAGCAGGAACTCATTAGGATTGGCTACATTAGGGGTGTGTGGCCTAACATGCAAAGGAGTTCCTGCTACAAAAAAAGGCTCTGGGTTTTGACAACAAACAAGGTAAACAGAATAAGAAGCAAAAGGTGGGTGTGGCTGGATAACCACACTTCTGGTAACATGTGGGTGTGGCCTAATGTGCTAATGAGCTGTGCTGTCAGGGGTGTGGCCCAATACGCTAATGAGTTCCTGCTGGGCTTTTTCTACAAAAAGAGCCCAGCCAATTAGGGTTGCCAGCTCCGGGTTGGGAAACACCTGGAAATTCTAGGGCTGGAGCCTTCAGAAGGCAGGGTTTGGGGAGGGGAGGAATTTCAGTGGGCTATAATGTTGTAGAGTCCACGTTCCAAAGGGGCCATTTTCTCCAGGTGAAGTGGTCTTTGTTGCCTGGAGATCAGTTGTCACCACCTGGAGCTTGGCAACCCCAGGACCAACCCAATGATACCTAACAGTAGGCCAGATTTTGAGTACAGATTTTGAATATAGGAACGTTGGGTTTCCAGCATTCGACTGTATCCCCCCCCCCTTATGGCAGTCCCATAGGGTTATCAAGGCATAGCGAATAATGCCTGAAAATTCTGTTCCTCATAAAATCAATATAACCCCCTAATCTGCATGAAGAAACTACCTGGAGAGCAGTGTAATCTCTCCAAGTCTCCAAAACAAACAAAAACAAAACCCCCAACCCCCACACCCTGATATATATTGGCTTGAGCCAACTATCTTTTTAACTCCGTCTCACCTGTGACCCTTTCATACTACAGCTCTTGGCCCACAAGACATTTGTATAGGATTCCGAGGCTTGTGCCTGGCAACCGGTGGTAAAGGGGGGATCATGGGAGCAGCTGTCAGCAACACACTACTCCTGGGGTAAACCCGTAAGTGATCTCACGCTTCTTGAGGTAAAACCAGAGAGTTTCCGGGAATTCCTAGAGAGGACTGATGTCACCTCTGGGTTTTCACTGAAAGGGATGTCAGGTCATCAGCCCAGCAGCCATTTTTTAAAAAATTATCTCACCACCACTTTAAGTGTCAATGGGAAATGGGAGCTGGATGCAGGGGCCCTGCTCACCAGGGTCACGTGTCAAGGTCTTTCACATCACCTACCACTTACCCTTTTACCTAGAGATGCTAGGGACTGAACCAGGGACTCTCTGGAAACAAAGCAGATGCACTACCACCGAGCCACGGCCCCTTCCCAAGAGGGAAGGCTGCACGACAGTGACAAAACATGGTTAGCAAATGCAAAAAAGGTGCCACATGGATCCCTGCTAGGGATGCCAGCCTCCAGGTGGGACCTGGGGATCCCCTGGAATTACAGCTCATCTCCAGACTTACAGAGATCAGTTCCCCTGGAGAAAGTGGCTGCTTTGGAAGGAGGACTCTGTGGCACTGCACCCTACTGAGGTCCCTGTCCTTCTCAGCCCCAAGTCTCCAGGAGCTTCCCAAACTGGAGCCAGCAACTCTACCCCCGTAGTGGCTGGGGGGGGGGGCTGACAACCCTATTTCCTGTCCGTGTGGAAATGGGTCCAGTAGCTACTGTTCCAGGACAGTCATACTTGAAGCAAGGCTAAGTTGTATACAGGCTGCTGCTTCAGTAAAATGGAACACAGAATCAGGCAGTGTGTGCGTGCGTGCGGGCCAATGTAAAGACGGATCACTGTTATTTAAGCAATAGTAATAATAAAGATGGAAAGCACAGGCCCGAGGAATTGCATTTCTCCGCCTTTTGTGTCTCAGAAATGTGTTTCTCTGCTGTCGCCGCAGTACAGGCGCAATCTTTTTCTTCTTCTTCTTTCCTTTCTCCCTTGTTGGGGAAGGCAGATAAGGTTAATGGTTGATGTATTTTCCTAAAGCGTGTTTCTCAATCTGGCAAAACTGCCCTTTAAAATATGGAACGGCTTCACAATAGTCACATAAATAATAGTCTACCAGAGACCTTCACAAAGGTTGCCGTTGCCCTTGCCTCCGGGTATATTTTCTTCAAAGTGCCGGATGGGAGTGAACAAATAAGTAAAAAAAAAGAACTCCTGGCTTTTTTTTTTTTTAAAAATAGCTGTTTAAAAAAATCCCCCCCCCCCGAAATAATTGGGACCAGTGGGACAGGCCACAAAAGAACCGAGAATAGCGGTGATTCAAAGAGGAATGTGATGCAGTATATAAATTAATAAAACAATCCCAGCCTCGTTTACGACAGAAGCGATTTCGCTCTCAGAAATATTTTATTTATTTTCGATTATTCCTTCTGTAGTTGGAGAAGTGATGGTGAACAACATTGTCCCATGTCTGCGGGAAAGGGGAAGAGCATCCTGATGCCTTGTGAGAAACGGGGATTATAGACATGCCCTCATTTTACATTACAGACGTCAGAGCAGGGGTGTCGAACTCATTTGTTATGAGGGCCGGATCTGACATAAATGAGACCTCGTTGGACCGGGCCACGTGTGTCATAAAATGTAATGCCAGGTAGTGGAGATACTTTATCAAGGACACAAACACAAAGCTGGGTGTTTTTTAAAAAAACTTAAAATAAAAACATGCTTGGCTTTTCCAATAACATTCATTTCAGTAACGTTTTTTTTGGTATCAAATATATTTGTACACTACACCAGAACACCAGGATCTAGTTACTGGACACACTGCCTGGTTCTGACTTCATATTTATTCGTTTGGAGCAGCATTGCTTCTTATGTTAATGGACTGTGAGTGTACGTTAAAATAGTGTTTGAAATGTAAGTGTTAAAAGTATAAATAAATCTTAAAAAGTTGCGATTTGGGGGCTGTTAGTAAGCAGTAAGGTAGTCATAATAACATACCTTTTCAGGAAATCAGAATTTCCGTGTATCATGATGTCCTCATAAGCAACCTTCAGAAAGGTAAACTGGAAGAGCTGTTTAATATGGGTATTCATTTAGTGCAAAGAATAAAATCACAGAATAATAATGATGGGACTGAGTTATTAAACATTAGCACTCTCGCAATATTTTGTTTATTCGACAGTGTCTGATAACTGACACCTCTCGCTTTGAATTATTGCAGCAAAGTGTCTGTGCTGTGGCAATCTTGAGTATGCTGTTCAGGTGTGTATCTGTAAGCTGCAAACCTATGATGACGCAGCAGCAGCAGAACTGGAAGAAGAAGCAGAAGACAGCCAGTTCCACTGAGGGCCTGATAGAAGCCCTCCAGGGGCCTGATCCTGCCCCTGGGCCACATGTTTGACACCCCTGCTTTAGAGAATGAAAAATCACAAGCTCTAACTCTTTGCATTTAGCTCAAGATGGGTAACTGTGTTTGCCTGTAGCAGTAGATAACAGCAAAAGTCCAGTAGCTTTCATGATGTCACTGCAGTGACTCACAAAAGCACATACCCTCCCGTAGTTTTTAAGGTGCTACTGGACTCTTGCTCTTTTCTACTGCTACAGACAGACTAGCACGGCTACCCGTCTTGATTAGATAGTTTGCAACCAAAAGTACAACCTTCTGGTTTCCTGTGTAGCTGCAATCAAATGGATCATGTCTCTTTTCAACAGGGTCACAGATAATATTTCCTGGGAATCTTTAATGTATTTCCTGTGCCAAACCTTTCCCATAATTGTATGATGAGTGTGAAACACTGCTGATGGCAGCTGGATTAGATCCTCTGAATCCCAGAGCCAGGAGGTAACATCTGGGGAAGGTCTCGGCCTCTACACCCTCTTGTTGGCCCTCCAGATTAACTGGTCGGCCCCTGTGTGAGACAGGATGCTGGACTAGATGGACCATTGGTCTGATCCCACAGAGCTCTTCTTATGTTCTTATGCCAATTTCTTACTTTCGAACTGCTAGATTGGCACAAGCACATACCTTGCTACAAATTCTGTTAGTTTTTAAGGTGCTACAAGACTCTAGCTCTTTTCTATTTGCATTTAGGACCTGAATTAATCTATGTTATATCCCATGTCTAGAATATCCATATGGTTTTAAGACCCTACACCTCTCCCTCCCTCCCCTCCCTCCCTCTCTCCCTCTCTCTCTTGGGATAACAGCCTCCAGGTGGGACCTGGGGATCTCCTGTAGTTACAGTTCATCTCCAAACTACAGAGATTAGTTCCCCTGGAGAAAATGGATGCTTTGGAGGGTAGACTCTATGGGACTGTACCCTACTGAGGTCCCTGTTCTCCCAGGACCCCACCCTCCATGCTAGCCTCCAGGTAGGAGCTGGGATCCTCTGGAATTCCAGCTCATCTCCAGACCACAGAGATAAGTTCCCCTAGAGAAAATGGATGGTTTGGAGGGTGGACTCTATGGCATTGTTTGGGGGGGGTAACAGTGGGAGGGATTCTGGAGTTCTGGCTCTGCTGGTGGACCTCCTGATGGCAAAGAGTGTTGGATTGGATGGACCACTGGCCTGATCCAACATGGTTTATCTTATGTTCCCATGTTCTCTCCCCTCCCACAGCAATTCCTTGCAGGTCTCAAGTCAACACTGAAGATCATGTCTGAATGCCGGGCAATGTGGAGCCGCCCTCAGAAAAGGTAGGAGTTTCTCCATAGTAAGAAAAGGACCATGATTTGAATGAAGAATGCCTTATTCTTTGTCCAGTCTCTCTGTCGCTCCAACGTGCAGTAATGCAAGGAGTTTTCCATCTGTGCAAGCCTTGAGTGCTTTCAGGAGTGACTGCAAGGGGGAACCTCTAGAAATCCGGGAAAATGTGGGTTTCTCCCTTCAGCCCCCTAATTTCCTCAAAGTTGGGACAAAGAAGACTATGTACGTATGTGGCATATGCAGTGTGTGGGCAAAACATGGAGGGGCTGTACAGACTAACAGGAGAGGAAAATTTGGATGGGGAAGGGGAACCCTCAGCGTGCATCCCCAGTTCCATTCCTCCCCCCATGATGGATTCTACTGTTAGAAATCCACTGCTCTTCATCTTAAATGGTCCTTCGGAAAGGATCAGCTAGGAACAGAGGTGGGAAGTAATTGTGTTCACTGAGGGCTCCTCTCACATAAACACATGAGACTGTCTTCTCTTGAGGTAAACCGCTGGTTTATCAAAGTCAGCAGGGCTATTTTTGGGCAGGAACGCACAGGAACGGAGTTCCGGCTGGCTCCCAAGTTGACCCCGCCCAGCAGGAACTCATTAGCATAATAGGCCACACCCAACATCAGAAACTCATTACGATTGGCTACATTAGGGGTGTGTGGCCTAACATGCAAAGGAGTTCCTGCTACAAAAAAAGGCCCTGGGTTTTGACAACAAACAAGGTAAACAGAATAAGAAGCAAAAGGTGGGTGTGGCTGGATGGCCACACTTCTGGTAACATGGGGGTGTGGCCTAATAGGCGAATAAGCTGTGCTGTCAGGGGTGTGGCCTAACATGCTAATACGTTTCTGCTGTTGGGTGTGGCCTGTTATGCTAATGAGTTCCTGTTGGGCTTTTTCTACCAAAAAAGCCCTGAAAGTCAGCATTCTCCGCCCAGACTGGCAGCATCTCTCCAGGATCTCAGGCACGGGTCTCTTGCAAGCCTCACTACCTGATCCTATTTTAACTGGAGATGCCACCGGCTGAAGCTGGGAAATGACTGTGGAGGCCATCATCCTCTTAGTTCCTGAGTTTGGGATGAAAAAAGTAGGATACCCAGCAGCACTTTCTGAAGGCTGAGCACATTATTCCATCTAATCAAGCGCAGGAGGCAAGTAAGATGAGCCATGGGGGTGGTAAGAAAACAACAGTGGATGGGAGCAGGAGGGAAGCGTAAGGCAGGAGGGAGCAGGGGAAGAAGAGGCACAAACAACAGTTCTACGTTTGCCTCTTCATCTGTCACTGCCACAAGAAGTGGTGGCGACTACCAGCATAGGCAGCTTCAAGAGGGGAGTAGATAAACAGATGGAGCAGGGGTCCACCACTGGCTATTAGCCACTGATAATTTGTATCTGAAGAAGTGTGCATGCACAAAAAAGCTTGTATCTTGAAAAAAACTTTGTTGGACTTAAAGGTGCCACTGGTCTCAAACTTTGTTCAATTAGCCACAAGTCATAGATGGAAGACTATGTCGGGGGCAGTGATGCTTCGTATTCCTGGTGCTTGGGGGGGGGGGGAAACAGTGGGAGGGATCTGGGTGTGTTCTGGCTCTGCTGGTGGACCTCCTGATGGCAAAGAGTGTTGGATTGGATGGACCACTGGCCTGATCCAACATGGTTTATCTTATGTTCCCATGTTCTCTCCCCTCCCCCAGCAATTCCTTGCAGGTCTCAACTCAACACTGAAGATCATGTCCGAATGCCGGGCAATGTGGAGCCACCCACAGAAAAGGTAGGAGTTTCTCCATAGTAAGGGGACTCCCCAGGTAAGTGGGGGGAAATAAATCCATTCTGGATCCAGGCACAGCATGCTTTATGAGCAATAGAATGCTGAGTATAGTGAAATATCTGTTAAAGGAGAGACAGAAAACCGGGGTGGGGTGGGGTGGATGGACTGGTTTGCTCAAACCTCTCAGAACGTATTAATATTCTAGAGGGGAAGATTTGGGTCAGATAGGGGGAATTCCCCAGTCATTGGCCCTCCATGACTCCCTTGTGGGTCCCCAACTCGTTTAGTGTACATTACTAAATCTGTGCTTGAGTAAGAAGGTGCACATAAAATATATGATCCAGTATCAGGTAGAGATTAACTAAGTTGGAGAGAGCTGTCTTTCTATATCTACAGTATGATCACTCTTTAATATTTCAATTGTGAGAGAACAGAAAGAATTAAACTATCAATGTAAACACACACGCACACAAAAACAGAGCCTACATGCATTCTTTTAGCCCTTCCCTGGGTGGCCGCCTAAGCTACCCTGATCTTGTCAGATCTCGGCAGGGCTCTTTTTGTAGAAAAAGCCCAGCAGGAACTCATTAGCATAATAGGCCACACCCAACAGCAGGAACTCATTAGCCTATTGGGCCACACCCCTGACAGCACAGCTCATTAGCACATTAGGCCGCACCCCCATGTTACCAGAAGTGTGGTCATCCAGCCACACCCACCTTTTGCTTCTTATTCTGTTCAATTGTGAGAGAACAGAAGGAATTAAACTTTCAATATAAACACACACGCACACGAAAACAGAGCCTACGTGCATTCTTTTAGCCCTTCCCTGGACGGCCGCCTAACCTACCCTGATCTTGTCAGATCTCGGGATCGAAGCAGGCACAGCTCTAGCTGGATGGGAAACCACCAAGGAATTCCGGGGGCCCAACAGTGTTCCCTCTAAGCTGAGTTAGTGTGAGCTAGCTCACAGTTTTTTGCCTCTGGCTCACACATTTTTGTCTTAGCTCAGAAGGATGACTCCAGAGCAAACTAATTTATGCAGTAGCCAAATGGCTCGCTCACAACTTCAATGCCAGTAGCTCACAAAGTAGAATTTTTGCTCACAAGACTCCACAGTTTAGAGGGACCATTGGTCACTACACAGAGGCAGGCAATGGCAAACCATCTCTGTTCACCTCTTGCCTTGGAAACCCTACAGGGTTGCCATAGGCCGGCTACCGCTTGATGGTACCTTTCACCACTGAAGGCATTCTTCAGTGAGCTACTCCAAACAACACAAGATATGCAGGAATTCTAGAATCATCATGTATTCCAATAGCAAAAGTGTGGCTCTGTCTGCAGATCTGGACTACAGGTAAAGAAAACAGGTACTTCTGCAAACTTGGGGGGCTCTGAAGATCTGAACATGTTAAAAAATTGCACTGGGGAGTTTAAATCCCTCCCCAAACTAAAGTGTTTTCCGTGCGGTCAAGACCGCTTTCATTTCTGAATGTGCAAAATTCCCCTGAGGAATTTCATGGGTTTTACAGAAATGTTTGGCTTCTTTCACCACCTAGGCAAGAAATCTCCACACACCATGCAAATTTGAAATCAGGCAAAACTGAATGACATCTTCTAAATCACTTGCATCTGCCTCATAAGGAGACCAACAATTTCCTCAGAATTTTTCTTTAGGTAAAGTTTCAATAGCAGTTGCATCTTTCCCCTTTTATGTTAACAAATGAAGGATTGTGTTGCGTGAGCTAATTTATAGAGACATACACCTTCACATTCACATTCCCCACTTCTCTTAAACAGGGTTTCGTAGTCTCCATGTCATCTTCTTCTGAGTTTACACAATTTGTAAGCACTTGCAAAAAAACGGCATGTGAGCTCTCGCTTTAAAAGCTGACCCTGCGTCTGGGAACTGATAAAAAAACCAGAATCGTAGCCTGGTGTTTCAGCTGTCTTTAGTTCTATTAACATGTTTCTTTCCCCCCATATTTGTTAAATGTCATGGCAAGAAGCCTGACAAATGTGTATCAAATAAAGGCCCTGAAATACCACCAATCAGTTATTTTCATTGCTGCCAATCACTTCGGAGGCAGGAACGTGATAACCTTTTGAGAAGTTTGTTCATGCCACACTGAATTTCGCCATTCTGCCCAAGATCTTTTTGAGAGCCTTCTCTTTTAAAGCCTGACCTATAACTACCCAGTTCGCTAAAAGTACACTGTGCCATCAGCAAGCAGAATATGAAGTATACAGGTTTCATTCCTAAAAGACCCTCTTAACACATTATATACCCTTTAGAAATGTCAGCGGGGGCCACTGGCATCGGGAACGATGTATCCTTTCCACTGGTGGTGGAAAGTGCCGTCAAGCTGCAACTGGCTTATGGCGACCCAGTAGGGTTTTCAAGGCAAGAGATGGACAGAGGTGGTTGGCCATTGCCTGCCTCAGCACAACAACCCTGGTGGTCTTCCATCCAAGTGCTAACCAGAGCTGACCTTGCTTAAATTCTGAGATCTAATGAGATCTGGCTAGTTGGGGACATCCAGGCCAGGGCAATAATTAAGGGCCATCAAGTCACAACTGACTTACGATGACCTCTCGTGGGGTTTCAAAGCAAGAGCCAAATGGAGGTGGTTTGCCATTGCCTGCTTCTGCATAGCAACCCTGGACTTCCCTGGTGGTCTCCCATCCAAGTACTAACCAGAGCTACCTTTGCGTAGCTTCTGATGAGACTGAGCTAGCCTTGCCCATCTAGATCGGGGTGTCGAACTCATTTGTTACGAGGGCCGGATCTGACATAAATGAGACCTTGTTGGGCCGGGCCCATGTGTGTCATAAAATGTAATGCCAGGTAGTGGAGATATAAACTTTATAAAGGACACAAAGATTTTTTTTTA
>NW_015173132.1:1003235-1015565 GCF_001447785.1 Gekko japonicus
TAGCAGAAAAAGTCAGAAGAGAGAGGAGGCAAGGGTGAGAGGAGAGAATGTTAAATGTTATATAGCCATGATGCAAAAGTCCCAAAGCGTCTTGTGCCAGAGAGATAGGTTTGGGGGATGTGTGTTTACCCAACAAGTAGCAATTGCTGATTGAGCAGCTGAGACAAGGATGGGAACAATTTCCCCTTTTTGGGATGTATGTGTTGCATGGCTTTCCAACCATTAAAAAAAAAAGATAAGCAGGAGAAGGAAGAATATTAAGACCTGTAATCTATGCACATTACTCTATGCGCATTAGAACCATTTCCCAGAAATTTCTGATTTGGGGGCAATATAGCAATCCCAGCTTTTTAAAAATTTGGTCCATCGGATTTAACCTTGTAGCCTCCCTGAAGCGAAGAAACCGCACACTTGGGTTGGTGCTTGAATGGGAGGAGGCCCCAATGGAAGCAGCTCTGAGCTTTTGAAGGAAAAAACAGGATATAGATAAAATAACATTCACACGTGAGTGTATAATTTTTTGATTGGAGGGGGCATATCTGAGTTTGGAGAGTGACACCCATTTAACATTTACAGAGGAGTCAAAGCTATCCAAGATCGAGGCAAAGAATCTGCAGATGGGAAGAAACTCCGGATATGCTTGGAGGTCCTGACCATACAAAGAAAGGGCAATGAAAGATCAGACAGAGCAATTGGTACTTTCTTCAGCAGTGCTTCAGATGAACAAATTTAATATATAAGCCACCGACAGAATTGAAGAATCACCATCATAGTATTAATACATATTTATACACATACACGAGAGAGAGAGAGAGAGAGAGAGAGAGAGAGAACCTAGCCAAAAGAGCACACAAAGAAAGTATGTCAATAAATTCAAGGCTGAATTTGTTCTTGTGC
The DNA here is from genome assembly GCF_001447785.1 of Gekko japonicus. NCBI lineage: Eukaryota > Metazoa > Chordata > Lepidosauria > Squamata > Gekkonidae > Gekko > Gekko japonicus. Next base: position 1,004,133 of record NW_015173132.1, read on the forward strand.
TGAGTCTAAAAGAAAGAAGTAATTTTATTTACTGATGTAATGATTTTGAGAAGGTCAGCTGGTTGTAATGGCACTGGATTAATCAACCGCTGGCATTTTAGTGAAAACATGGAGAAGAAATAATCCAGCTGGGCCTACAGTTTACACGGACTTTAATTGCGCCAAGTTTAGTGCTAAATCAAAGGCCGGTGGCTTTAGGCTTAGCTTTCGAAAACGGCTCTGGAAAACAGATGCAAAGAGTTAACATTCTTTCCTCGGCCAGCAAACCCCTGCAGAACAATGGGGTGTGTTTTTTTTTCTTCTTTTACGGACATAGAGGGGGGCGAGACGGCTTGGTACCTTTACAGAAGCTGACAGACAATTTCCAAGTTTGATTTCTGAAACGGGAATCAGAGATGGAGCCTGTCGGCGGCTGTCACGAAGCGTGCGCCGCTGGCTGCCGCCGTTGCCAAGAAAACGCCGAGGCAATGCTTGGGAGCTTATTTTAAACTCTGAGCGCTGCCAACTTTGATGTATGAAATACACTCAGCATTCTGCAATGAAGCCTGGACATTGAGATAGCACTATTTCTGTGCACTAAGCAAAATATTTCAAATAGAGGGAAAGAAGGGAGGATTTTTCCCCACCAAACTCAGCTGAGAATCTGAGCAGCACAGCCAGTTCACACACTATACAGATTGGGCCGTGGGTTTTGCCAGTCTCCCAGATCCTAATCTGATGCATTAACCACTACAGCACACAGGCACCATATATCACTCTATGCTTACATTTTTAGGTACACACTTACCTTAAAACTGTCAGAGATTGATGTGCATGAGCAGCCCTGCATTATGTAGCTGATATGGGTACATATGTGCAGGGGTCATTTCGTAGAAAAAGAGGTGCAGGAGCTCATTAGCATAACCTATTAGCATAACTTATATGCATATGCCACACCCCCTGACATCACCTGAAGTGTGTCAGAAGGCAACACCTACCGCTCAGTCCAGGCTCCACTGGACTGTTTTGGATTGCCAGCTATTGGGGGGGAGGGGACGTGCAGATCTGTCCTTGCAGAGGAGGGAGAGCTTGTACCTGAATAAAATTTGGGCTTAAAGGTGCTACTGGACTGTTTTGGACCGGGGGGCCGGTGGGGGCTCTGCAATTTACATGGCTGCTTCTTGCTCTGACTGAGGGCTGCTGGAAGCAGGGGGTTGGGGCTTGTTGCATGTGCCCACCCCCTGGGCTCTTTACTGTGGGAGCTCCGCTCCTGTGCGCTCCTGCAGGAAATGACCCCTGCAGATGTGTATCCCCATCTGCATTACAATGGTCAGCTGAGCTTAGCTGAAATGACTGAATGGCCTTTTTTCATGTATGTCTACATCTGCATGCACCAGCTGCTATGTGCAACAAATTGGTTGCAGTGGATCGGGGCCTATTCGTTTAAGGGCATGCGCTCCTCGAGACAACAGTTGCAGAATAAACATACTACTATATGAGAAGAACTAAAATGCAGGATTATAATACCAAATTTGTTGTGTATAATGCAACATTTCTAAACTGCGTGGTTTTCAAAACTGAAATTTGTTTTGAAGACATTCAGAAATGTTCATTTCCCCTGAGACCTTCAACTTGAAAATACAATATACCAAACAGGCTAGACTGTTACATGTCTCTATGGGTGTGGTCACACGGCAAGCTGACCACGATTTGTTCCCGCTGTAGATTTGATTGGGAATATTTTTTTTTTCGGGTTGGGATGACCACACATCCCTCCCTGAACTGCTGGCATCATGCAACAATGCTTCAGCCACAGTTCAGATAGCCATGCTTTTGCTTGGGTGGCACAGCTTGTTTTTTTTTTTTAAAGGGCTTTGCACACATACACATGGCCGAATCACCGCTCCCACTGGGACTCGTCATACTTCCTTGTTCTTGCAGGTTCCCTGCCCCAAACAGCAAACAAACTTAACCATTGATGTACAATTGAGTGCTGGAGTCTATAGAAGAGAAGAGAAGAGGAGATTGGATTTATACCCCGCCCTTCACTACCCAAAGGTGTCTCAGAGCGGCTTACAAACTCCTTTCCCTTCCCCTTCCCACAACAGACACCCTGGGAGGTAGGTGGGGCTGAGAGAACTTTTGACAGGAACTGCTCTTCTTCAAGAACAGCTGTGCCAGAGTTATGGCTTGCCCAAGGTCATCCAGCCAGGTGCAAGTGGAGGAGTGGGGAATCAAACCCGGTTCTCCCAGATTAGAGTCCGCGCACTTAACCACTACACCAAACTGGCTCTATATGTGCGCTTGAACATTTATACATTGAATTTATTCAGCGCAGGATTGCTCATGCGCAAAACGATGGAAGCTTGTAAAAAAAAATTGCGAGAAGGATGTTCAGATGATGTAATCGCGATCATTGCGAGAGATGGCTGTCCAGATGGGCGAAATCGCGGATTCAAAGCGCAAATATCCAGAAAGTACTTGATTTTTCCGGGTGTAGGAAAATTCACTAGGGAACCAGGAGGATTGCGCGATCGAGCCCCCTTCGGTACGGGAGATGGATGCGGCCGTCTGATCAGCAATTTTAAATGCGAGAGGGAACAGCAGTGAAACCCAATCAAAATGACCGTGTGACCATGGCCTATATCTAATTCTGTAGTTAGCTTCAGACTGTGGATCAGAAATATCTATGCAATGTGGCGAGGAAGAGAGGAGAGATGTTTATACAAACCTGGAGGAACTCCTGGAGTTGCAGAAAAAGCCCAAAAGTTAAAATAAAAAGGGGGCGTCGAACCACCCGCTTTGGCGAAGTGATAGCTAAGCAAATGCAGATTACCACAGTAACAACAACAAATGCTGAAGGAGACCTCAGGACACTCTGCCATGAGACGTTAAGGATGACTTGGCAGGAGGTGGCTTGTAGCTGAATGTGCCCCTCTGATGCTTTCTTCTCCAAGTTGACTCCCACCCCCCAAAAAACTATCAGCCAGCTGACTGGGGGCCTGGGCTGGGTGCAGAAAGCATGTCTGCCGTGCTTTCTGCTCCGAGCTCATCTTCCCCATCATCTGGCTGCTGGTGGGGAAGGGGGGAGGTTTGGAGCAGGAAATGCACTACGAATGCTTCACCCCCCCAGGTGTCACTTATCATGGGGAGGGGAGAATCTGCAGGGGAGGGAGAATGGGAGGTCCTCCCAACTACTCCTTGCAAGTTCCCCACCTGTAAGTAACTTATGCCCAGAAAATCCAAAGAGATGCATCGCAAGGACTGGACACAGTCCCATGCCTCAGCCTCTAGACTACGTGGGAACACTAGAGAGGGCAAACCCTAAGCTTCCTTCCCAGGTTTACTCCCCTTTGATATATTTATTTATTTATTTATTTATTTATTTAATTATATTTATACCCCGCCCTCCCCGCGAACGGGCTCAGGGCGGTTCACACAAGGCACTTCCTTCTGTTCACCCTCTCCCAGAACTCTCTTCCCTTCCCTCTGCAAGAGGGAAGGACACGCTGTCCTCATCTTGGCACCATGACCCAGATGGCCTCTCACCATCTGTGTCCATCCTTAGTAAGTTAGACTAGACTACAATCCTATTGAGCTGCGGTGGCTCAAGTGGTTAAGACGCTGAACTGCAGGCTGTGGAAGGTCGGTAGTTCAGCAGTTTGAGACCCGAGTGTGCCGCATGATGGAGTGAGCTCCCGTCTCTAGTTCCAGCTCCTGCCAACCTAGCAGTTCGAAAGCAAGACATTGCAAGTAGATAAATAGGTACCACTTCGGTGGGAAGGTAACAGCGTTCCGTGCGCCTTGGCGTTTAGTCATGCCGGCCACATGACCACGGACATGTCTTTGGACAGCGCTGGCTCTTCGGCTTTGAAACGGAGATGAGTCAGATTCGACTGGCTTTCGAGCAAGGGAACCTTTACCTTTACCATCCTATTGCTAAGCTTTCCTATCCAGATTGTAGTTCTAGAATGAAGTGACTAATATTAGTCTTAAACTTGCAGCGTGGCTCTGTGTAGCTTCATAAGCTGGGCAACCTGGTGAAAAGACACTCCTGTGCTTGTAGCCTTATTTAAAACTCTCTGCTAAAAAACAAAAAAAACCTCTCTGCTAATTAGTGGATACTGAACTAACCATACCAGTTAACCCAACAGTGTCAGACTGTATTCTGTGTTGGTTGCACATTTCTTTGTCTTTTCTTTTTTGAAACCAAACCACTGTTCCCCCTTCTTTGTGTATAAGGGCATCTTCGACACTGGTTGCCTTTTCAAGGCCCCCCACGTGCCGTGTAAAGGGTGCAGATGAGTCTATTTGGAACTCTCTTTGGGGGAAAAAAAATCTATGAAGAGATATTCATTTTGACCTCCGGGACTATCTCAGCTAATTCACTTAAGCTGCCCTTCAAGGAAGACATCAAGGATTAAAGCAGAAACATCTGACATTCATCTCCCTGAGGGATTTTGCCCTATTATTTCCCAGAAGAAACCCATTCAAGGCTTAATACAATTTCTTACCTAAGAATTACCTTAATTTTCTATTCCGGATAGGTATCTGCATGCACAGGGACTTTCAAAGTACAGCTCTTTCTGTATCGTCTATCCCTAAAACAAGTGGCCAAATCTAAGTGGCAAAACCGGGCATGGAATCCCACACAGCATGAGCCGGTAGATGAACATCGATCTATCTGAAAGCCAGTTACCTTCATTTCTTTCCATTCTTATGACACCCAACTAGGGGTCATTTCCTGCCGGAGCGCACAGGAGTGAAGCTCCAGCAGTAAAGAGCCCAGGGGGCGGGCACATGCAACAAGCCCCACCCCCTGCTCCCAGCGGCCCTCAGTCAGAGCAAGAAGCAGCCAGGTAAGTTGCAGAGCCCTCCCAACCCCCCGGTCCAAAAGAGTCCAGTGGCACCTTTAAGACCAAGTTTTATTCAGGTACAAGCTCTCCCTCCTCTGTGAGGACAGATCTGCACGTCCCCCCCCCCCAATAGCTAGCAATCCAAAACAGTCCAGTGGAGCCTGAGTGTTGGGTGTTGCCTTCTGACACACTTCCAGTGATGTCAGGGGGTGTGGCATATGCAAATAAGTTATGCTAATGAGTTATGCTAATAAGCTCCTGCACCTCTTTTTCTACGAAAGTACCCCTGCACCCAACACACACACACACACACACACACACACACACACAAAGCTGCCATATACTGAACCAGACCCTCGGTCCATCAAAGTCAGTGTTGCCTACTCAGACTGGCAGCAGCTCTCCAGGGCTCAGGCAGAGATCCTCCACTTCACCTCCTACCTGATCTTTTTAACCGGAGATGCCGGGGATTGAACCTGGGACCTTCTGCATGCCAAGCAGACGCTCTACCACTGAGCCACTTCTGTGAAGCCATGAAACAGGACCCAAGATAAGGCTATGTGAAAGGAACAGGGGGTCCACGAGTTGCAGTCAGTGCAAGCAGGGCCCCAGAGCGGGGCAAAGAGGCTCCCCCCCAGGCATTTTGGCCAGAAAAATGGTGTATGAGGGTCAGCCGAAGCCCTTCCTCCCCCCTCTGTGCCACACGGATGAGCTGTTTCTGTTCCCATAGGAATGAACTGCAAAATACAACTCGACCTTGGAATACATTGTTGTCAATAGGGCAAGCTCTGCCCTCTGGGTTTGCCATCGTGTGGTCCTGCCTTCAGTACAGCGATTCTGCAGGGTGTGTCTCTCTGCATGCAGAAGATACATTACATCCCCCCTCCAATGTTCCCCTTTGCAAAATAATTCATTTGCCATTATTTCTACATGATATTTACAACCCACGGACAAAGTGAGTTCATTGGCACCTTTAAGACCAACGATGTTTAATTCTAGGTATAACCTTTTGTGTGCTTGTTTAAAATTTGTTGGTCTTAAAGGTGCCTCTGGACCAAAACTCTGTTCCGTTGCTTCGAACCCAGGGCTATTTTTGGGCAGGAACGGCGCTCCGGCTGGCTTCAGAGTTGGCCACACCCACTACAGCCAAAACCTCTGCGTGCATGGCTACAGAGGGAAGGCCTGGAGAGTGACACCTCCCAGTGACTCTGAGGCGGGGGCCCTGGAAGGATCGAGGAGGCATTTAAATGCCTTCCTGTGCCTTCCCCGGCCTGTCCAAGGGCCGGCTTGCCCGGGCTACCCGCAGCCATGGGGCACCCGGGCAAGCCAAGGGAAGTCAGTTTAAACTGTTCCCCCTCCCCTCCAAGGGCTGGCTTGCCTGGGTTCCCCACAGCCGCGGGGCGACTAGGCAAGTCAAGGGAACACATGGGGGTGTGGCCTGATATGCTATCGAGCTGCACCAGGGTGTGGCCTAATATGCGAATGAGTTTCTGTTGTTGGGTGTGGCCTATTATGCTAATAAGTTCCTGCTAGGCTTTTTCTACCAAAAAAAGCCCTGTTCAGACCAACATGGCTAACCCACCTGAGCCCACGGCTGCACATTTTAAAGTACCATTTGCGCTTCTCTTCTTCACTCTTCCCTGTTTACAATACATTTGTGCCTTTTGATAAGTTTGGGATAACGGTTCCCTGGATTTTACATATTTCACCATGTGCTTTCTGCTTTCCGTAGCCTTTGACCCTGCTGTTCGTATCCCCCCCCCCATACCTCCTTCATAAAAGGTCTGCCTAGTGAGGAACATCTGACAAAAGTGAGCTACGAAAGCTTATGCTGGGTAAAACGTCTGTTAGTCTTCAAAATAACAGAAGTCTCCTCTTCTTTTGGTCAGAGAATTAACACATGTGCCCTTCTGAAATTCTTACAACTGAGAATCCCTTCTCAGAGCAAAGAGGTGGGAGACCACTGTGCCACTGGTGAAAACCATCCACACTCTTGAAGGAATCAGGAGAGGAATTACTCTCCAGAAACTTTAGGAGTTCAGCCTGAAATTCCCCACACACACACACTTTAACATGGTAAGGGGGGTTGTGTGTGTCAGCAAAGCTTGGTGCTTGGGGGGCCACGGTGGGAGAGATTCTGGAGTTCTGGCCCCACTAATGGACCTCCTGATGACGCCTGGGTTTTGGCGACTATATGACAACAGAGTGTTGGACTGGATGGGCCATTGTCCTGATCCAACATGGCTTCTCTTATGCTGAGAGCAATACTGTAAGTAGTTTAGACTCTGTCAGGAGGCTAAACTCCTAGGAAGCCTACTGGGAAGTAGCAGTAGTGGAAGTCGACACTGACAGAAGATCTTTCGTGGACAACAAAAATAACAGAAGTCTCCTCTTCTTTTGGTCAGAGAATTAACACATGTGCCCTTCTGAAATTCTTACAACTGAGAATCCCTTCTCAGAGCAAAGAGGTGGGAGACCACTGTGCCACTGGTGAAAACCATCCACACTCTTGAAGGAATCAGGAGAGGAATTACTCTCCAGAAACTTTAGGAGTTCAGCCTGAAATTCCCCACCCACCCCACACACACTTTAACATGGTAAGGGGGGTTGTGTGTGTCAGCAAAGCTTGGTGCTTGGGGGGCCACGGTGGGAGAGATTCTGGAGTTCTGGCCCCATTAATGGACCTCCTGATGACGCCTGGGTTTTGGCCACTATATGACAACAGAGTGTTGGACTGGATGGGCCATTGTCCTGATCCAACATGGCTTCTCTTATGCTGAGAGCAATACTGTAAGTAGTTTAGACTCTGTCAGGAGGCTAAACTCCTAGGAAGCCTACTGGGAAGTAGCAGTAGTGGAAGTCGACACTGACAGAAGATCTTTCGTGGACAACAGCAGTGCCACTTCAGCTAGCCCTGGTTAATACTGCACAGAAGAAGTAAACTTCTTCTGGCCATCTCTGACTTCAAAAACCCTATGATGAGACAATCCAAATAGGAAAAATGATAGGACATTTTGGAGGACATTAATTCATAAGGTTCCCATAAATTAGGAGCATCTTGATGGGACTTAATACACATACACAGAAACACACACACACACACACACACACACAGAACTGAGGAACAAGAGAAAAAGTGGCCTTCAGACAGTGATGCTCTAGGAATGTCTCCTAATCTCTATGGTAAAGACCACAGAGACTAGGGAATGCAACCTACAGCATCACTTGGAACTTTCTTCCCAAACTCTACCCTCCCCGGATGCCATTCCCCAAGTCTCCCAGCATTTACTTGGGCAGTATCAGGAACCCTACTGCTTCATTGAGTTCACAGGGAAAAGACCGGGTGGGGTATTATGAAACAGGGTATCAAAGCTTCCACATGTGCAAACACGACTGGCAACAACTCCGGAAACATTCCTGGACCTGTGAAGCTTCAGTTTTCTTTTTGCATCCCTGCTAATTCCACGTGCCTTTAAAGCACGCTGCCAGATTTTCATTAAAATTGACATATGTTAAACGTAATCTGTAACGACATCTCAGACAGGAGGTTTCAAAGGCCTTTTTAGCATCTCGTCAGTGCTGGTCCCAATGAGTCCCACACACACTCTGCCACCAGGAAGCGCAGTCAAACAGTCTCTTGAGGCTTCCAGGAGAAAATTAGTTCTGAATAATAACTTCTCTGCAATGTTCTCTCCGACATTCTCGATGTACAACACTACCGTCTGGACTATGACAACAAACTCCCCCGTTTGTCAGTGACAAGGAAGAGATCAGCACTGTCACTCTCTGGACAGCACTCTGATCTTTCCCGCAATGAATGTGGTTTCCATAATAAGGCCACTTCTAGATAATGCAGGTCATGGAAGGAAAATACGGCAGGACTCCTCTCTGGTGGAAAGGGCTGGGACCCATACTGTTTTCTCAGTTCTTTCCTCCCTGACTGCAGCACATCCGTTATTTAACTTCTCTCTTCTGACATGTAAAAGGAGTATGGTGTTTTTGTTTCAGTATAACATTTTTTTTTGTTTACTTCCAAACACAACCATGAATTTGCAAATGCATACACATGCCACCCCCCGCCCTCCACTCAGACACAAGAGAAGAGAAGAAGAAGAGATTGAGTTTATACCCCACCCTTCACTACCCAAAGGTGTCTCAAAGCGGCTTACAAACTCCTTTCCCTTCCCCTCCCCACAACAGACACCCTGTGAGGTAGGTGGGGCTGAGAGAGCTCTTGACAGAAACGGCTCTTTTTCAAGGACAGCTCTTATCAGAACTACGGCTTGCCCAAGGTCATCCAGCCAGGTGCAAGTAGAGGAGTGTGGAAGCAAACCCACTTCTCCCAGATTAGAGTCCACGCACTTAACCACTATACCAAACAAGGCAGCTCAGGAAGAGTTTGCGCTGGTCTCCAGTGACAAACTGTGCTAGTATTTTCAAAGCTCTTTTTGCTTCCCTTCAAACTCCTCGGAGGTTTGCCTGAACAGAAGCTACCAAACTTGTCTCAAAATGTAGTTTTCAGTGAAATCCACTGGCAGCTGTGTAGCTCAGAGCTGTTCTACGCTGTGTTGCTTTGTGCTCCTCCTTTCCTGAGCTATGAGAAATCCACAGCAGCCTTCATGGGATAAACCTTTTTTAAAAGACTTGTACTGCATTTCTAATAAACTGAACCATAAAAATGTATAGACTCATCAGGGATTAGAAGAGAGAAGAAATCGGATTTTTACCCTGCCCCTCACTACCCGAAGGAGTCTCAGAGCGGCTTACAATCTCCTTTCCCTTCCCCTCCCCACAACAGACACCCTGTCAGGTAGGTGGGGCTGAGAGAGCTCTTTTGAGGACTGCTCCTGAGAGAACAGCTCTGAAACAACTTGCAGCTGAACCCAGGTCACACCAGCAGCTGCATGTGGAGGAGTGGGGAAGACTGCAAACCAAAAGCCAGAGCCACTGTGGAGGTGGGTGGGCCATGGAGTGGGGTGGCTGGAGGAGGTGATGTCATGGCTGCTAGAGGCCCACCAACCCCCTCCGCCCGTCGCCCTCTCACCGCCTGTGCCCTGTCAGAGCTGAGTGCTGGAGGCCTCTGCAGGCACCAGAGGTGACCAGACCCACTCACGGGTCAGCTGTGCATGTGGTAGAGTGTCTGGTTGGCATGCAGAAGGGCACGGGGAGTGGGAACATTGTGTGACTTAGTGATATCACTTTCAGATAACGACCGGGAAACAATATCACCCTGTCACAAGACGCTGTAGGACTCGTTCGTATCTCTATGGTAAAGACCATAAAGTGGGGAAATTCCTAGAGCACTGAGGATGCAACAACTGGAGAGGACATAGCAATGTCCGTGACAGCCCCTCCCTTTTTTCTCCCGCCGCAAGAATGGGTAGAATGGGGGAGAGTCAGCAAGCACGAGTCAGCAGACTTTACATTGGGCAGTTTGGTGTAGTGGTTACAGAGCACAGACTCTAATCTGGGAGAACTGGGCTTGATTCCCCACGCCTCCATATGCAGCTGCTGGGTGACCTTGGGCAAGCCATAGTTCTTTCAGAGCTGTTCTCTCAAGGGCAGTTCTCGAAAGAGCTCTCTCAGCCCCACCTACCTCACAGGGTGTCTGTTGTGGGGAGGGGAAGGGAAAGGAGGCTGTAAGCCACTCTGAGACTCCGAGTGAAGGGCGGGGTATAAATCCAATACCTCCTCTTCTGTGAAGGGCGGGGTATAAATCCAATACCTCCTCTTCTGTTTTGCCCCATCTTGCTCCATGTTACTGGTTGTCACTTTTACCCACTTACCCAGTACCTAGTTCATCTTGGGCACATGCACATACAGCTCCTCTCAGGAGCTCTTATTATTTTTTGCCTGACCGCCATCTTGTGTGTTGCATCACCCGATGTTTGTATAGGTCTTCATGTTGTTTAATTACGTTTTACTCATTTTAAATGATTCTGTTTATCACTGTAACCCATTCCGAGCCCTGCAGGGCAGAGGGAGGGAGGGAGGGAGGGCTGAAAATCCAATAGAATCAAATAAATAAGTCAATGATGTACCCACCACCGTGATGGGCATACAAGAACAACAAACAGCATTGCCCTTTCCCTATGCGTTCTGATTTTAGGAAATCTGTCGGCTAACAGTTGTCCGTGTCATGTTCTATGCCTGGGCTCCCTTCCACGAGTCTGAATCCCTTGAAGTTTACCCCCATCTTAGGGTTGCCAGATCCCCCCCTGGCCACTGCCAGGGATGGGGGGGGTAGGGTTGCCAGATCCAGACTGGGAAACTCCTGGAGATTTGGGGATGGAGCCTGGGGAGGACGGGGACCTTAATACAGTTCAGTGCCACAGAGTTTACCCTCCAAGGCATCCATTTTCTCCAGGGTAACTGATTTCTGCAGTTTGGAAACGCTCTATAATTCCAGGGGATTCTCCAGCTCCCACCTGGAGGCTGGCATCCCTATCCGTCCTCCTCCATTACCCTGGTTAGCTCTACTGCCTGAAGCAAACACTTGCTGGTTCTTATCAGACTTGCTCACTTTTAAAGGTCAGCTTTTCGGGGGGGTGTGTGGAAGTGGGAGATGGCTCCTTTCCCTAAGAGGAGGAGGAGGAGG
>NW_015173132.1:1015770-1033829 GCF_001447785.1 Gekko japonicus
GGAGGAGGAGGAGGAGGAGGAGGAGGAGAAGAAGGAGAAGAAGGAGGAGGAGGAGGAGATTGGATTTACACCCCGCCCTTCACTTGGAGTCTCAGAGCGGCTTACAAACTCCTTTCCCTTCCCCTCCCCACAACAGACACCCTGTGAGGTGGGTGGGGCTGAGAGAGCTCTGACACAAACTGCCCATTTTTCAAGGACAGCTGTGCCAGAGCTTGTGACTGACCCAAGGTCACATCAGCAGGTGCGAGTGGAGGAGTGGGGAATAAAACCCGGTTCTCCCAGATTAGAGTCTGTGTTCCTAACCACTACACCAAACCGGCTAGACCAAATTGCCTATCGGTGCCCCCTCCTCCTTCCCTGTTTAGACCTTGTGACTGCTCTCCCTTCTGACAGGCAAGGTAGCCTTCTCTGACCAGTGGGTGGGCTTCCCACCACAACCAGAACACAGCCACCAAACAGGGGGACGTGCCAGCCCTCTTGGGGCTCACTCCCCCCCCCACGCTGACAGCTGTAGGTACCCTTTCCAACACGATCAAAATAAATAACCAGCCTTTTTCCCACAAAGCTGCACATGAACGTGTCATATTTACAGCCATAACTGTCCTCTTTAGACTATCAGGTCTTCAAAATCATTTACAGTACAATTTCAGCTTCTTCTTACGTTCCCCTCCTCGGTTCTGTTCCCCACCTATGGTGCCTGGTTTTAACATAATCCATCCGTTCCCGATATCTTATAACCTATCTCCCTCCACATCCCTTTGTACCCCTGCTTAATGAAAAACCACACCATTATTCTGTGATCCTTCAACTTCCTAAGCAAAGTTGAACCCTTCTCATTAACATCCGTCATCTTAGAAGGGGTTAACTCTGCTTTGGATGGCACTGCAGAAGAGCTATTTCACCCAAAACAGACACGTTCATGGAGAAATGCCGCAGGTATTTGTGCAGAGAAATGTTGCAGGTATTTGCGCTGCATGCCTATGCAATATTTGTGATTCTTTTTTGCAGCCTCAGAGGTGCTGATTCTAAGCAGGAAGGAGCAATGTTTACCAAGAGGTACATAAATAGATATTATACAGGGGAGGGGTGGGCATGAACTGGTACACAAGCCAAAATTTGGCATGAACTTGGCCAGGTTCAGTGCTGTGAGCCATTTCACTTGTCAGTTTTGCTTCCCCCCACTTTTAAGCAGGGGGAAGCAAAACAGACCGGTGAAATGGCTGGCAGCCATTTCAACTTAACAGCTGACAGGTGCGCCCACCCCACTGGCAGCCATTTCAGGTCCACCCATCAGCTGTTAGGTTTAAATGCCTGCAAGCCATTAAACCCATCAGTTTCGCTCCCCTGGATTTGAAGTGGGGGGAGTGAAACGGATGGGTTAAATGGCTTCCAGGCATTTAACCTTTACCAGGTGATCCCCCCCCTTTCTACTGGCTGGGAGAAAGGGGAACCCAAACTGGCCGGTTTGGTTCGGGGCATTTTTGGCTTGGTTTGGGGTCCGCCCCGAACTGGAATTTTTAGGTTTGTGCCCATCCCTAATACAGAGTCATGTTTGAACTGCATTTCTTGCTCAGTGTCAACATTAACTAAGTGAGTTAACAAAAGCTTTATGGGTTTTTTTCAGGTAAGTCTCAGAGCCCCTGTGATTGCGCTCATAGGAAGCTGGGTCTCTGAGGCCCCTCCATTATGCCTGTGTTCCAAGAAGCTGCTCTTCCACAGTAAACTGAATCTCAAGTTGCTGCAAATTCACCTGGCAGATGAGATTGCTTCTGAATAAACAACAGAGAATTCAGTCCCTTTCCGAGTCAGATCATCTGTATTTTAATCTTGTGCACTGACAGCAAAGCAATCCGTCTGTTCATTTGGAGAAAAGAGGAATAAGCCTTTGAGAACTGCTCATCTGTGCTGTTTCAAAGCAGTCAACTGCAGAAGCTTGTGGGGGATTTATGTACTCAAACACTATGGTGGATATGGCCAAGAGACCATGAGGAGCTACAAGTGGTTTCCACAGCAGGCTTTGCTAACAAATGAAGCGGTCTTTTAAGGAGCTAAGCTAGGCTGGTGATGACACCGGACTCCCTCCATATATTTTTCCTGAAACTGTTCACACACTAACTAGTATAATGACTACCCCTCCCATCTGCCCTGTGCAGCCACCTGACACCCCATCAATTTATCATGTGACTCTTATGCTCTAGTTGAATTGAATTGCCCTGAACAGTTACTAGTAGCAGCCCAGAGATAAGAATCCATGGGGGGGGGGTGTCCACACATGGATTGAGAATTTCTGGTAAAGGTTTGTGGTCTTTTGCTGGTTACTGTAAATATCAGGAGTTATGACAAAAAATAACCAAATAAGACATGCAGAGGACCAATACTGGAACTGTATAAAATAGAGGGCTTCCAAGTTATTCTGGGTATTCTGGCGATGTATACTATTCAAGCTGCAAAACACCAGGAAAAGTTGCGAAACAAAAATATTTAACCTTTTACCAATTTTAAGTCTGAAATTTTAGAATCGGTATTGGAATTTGTAGACCCAGGTTTTAGGCCGTGTCTGTTTTCAATTGTATATTTTGTTATTTGGCTACATTTGGTTGTATCGCAAATTTGTTATGATATGTTGCTATTTGACGGTTCTCTGACCATCATAAACAGGTTGATTGTTTTTATTTTGCGTATTTATCCTTCCATTGTATGCTTTTCCAGCCCGTCTACTGATTCGTGAAAACGTCTTGCTTACCGATCGATAATGGCACACATGTCAATGCTAACGTTCGCAAAGCTTCCCAGCTTCCCTTGCTCCACTGCGTGCAAATCCACCAGCTGATCGTCCACGTGGATAAGCTGCATGCAACCTTGGAAGGAGAGGTGGAGAATGGAGTGCTCCAAGCCATTCGCCTGTGTTAGGAAACCTGTTGTCAAAAACACAGATAAAAAGAGGGATGGGGTTAGATTTGACCGATTATCCAAACTGAGCATTTTTATGCATAGCTCCTTCAAGGCCACATCAAGGCCTTTGTATACCTCCTCCCAAATTAGCTGCAAGGTTGTTTTTTTTTTTAATATACTTTTTTTCAGAGAAAAGGGGAAGATAATAAAGCGCGGGCGATAGTTTTGCAGTACGATTCACGGCCGCTGGTTTTGACCCGTGTTGCAAACACACTCGAAATGCAGCGGTCTCTGTGTTAAAAAATTCCATAAGGCTAATCAAAACAGTGTCATGTGAAGGCTTTTCACGTTGCAGCTACAGGACACAATGGGAATGCCTGGTGGATATAATGAAAGAACACATTACGGTTTTATAAAATAAAACAGAAAGCACTGCTGGAGAACAGCATATCCCATTCTTCCGTGACCTCATATTTTTAATAGCCCTTCTCAACAATCAATGGCTTACATAGAAACAGAACATCTGGCCCCTCACGCTCCAGAAACAAGAAACAAAGAGCCACCTTTACTTGCTACGAGGAAGTCTGCTCTTCTTTATGTGTGTCGGATCCAATCTGCCGGCTGATTTAATCAGTTGATGACAGAGCACCATTTTGTGCTCTGGTTACCATATGCCCAGAAGAGTTTCCTTGTGCATGCCAAATTGAAGCTGAAAACAGCGGGACTCCCATTCATTACAAGAAGGGTTGCGACAGAAAACTCTCTGATGGATGGTGTCCTTTGCCGTTAATATGCCGGGTCCCCAGCAGAGCAAATCAGATCCTCCAGGGCTTTTTCAGGTCAAGAAAATGTGCAGGGATGGTGGCAGTGGAGGCTGACACCCTTTCTTAACATGTGCCACGGACTCAGCCTTAATTGGGCCCACACACATGTGGGAAACATGGAATTCCCTATGCAGATAGGTTTACAACCCTCAAGGTGGGGTCTGGAGTTCTCCCAAAACTACAGTTGATCCCCAAACTCCAGCTTCCCTGGGAGAAATGGCAGCTTCAGAATGTGGACTTTATGGCAACACCTCCCTGCCGAGCTCCTTCCCTCCTCAAACTCCGCCCTTCCCAGATATTGCCCTCAAATCTCCAGGAATACCCCAGGTTGGAGTTGGCATTCCTAAACAGGTGATCCACAGTCCTTGTGGCAACGTGTGAACTGGGCTCCGTGCCACCTAAAGAAGAACACCCTCTCCAGGCTCCAGTTAAACACTCGCTTGATGCTTTGCTCCCTAGCGGTTTACTTCCACTTTCCTTGCTTGAATGCGGTGTCGGGTGAAGTCCAAAAGGGCAACGGATGGCCAGATGGCCGTGGTGGTAAGAGGAGAAAGATAATACGTGCAAAATTGTGGTGCCACTCATGAAAACGGAGATCCAGGGACAAGACCAGCCTGTTGGGTTCTGGCACCCCTGTAGCCAGGAAATGTTCCAGGAGGGGACTTTGGGATGGGGGGGGGCGCTTTGGGATTTTGGGAGTCACCACAAGTGACTCTCCTCAAGGAGATCTGAAGAGGAGGCAGCCAGATCTATCTGGTATACAAGTACCGCAACAGCGCAGAGCCTTTTCTCTAGCAAGATTCAACGTAATATCATCCGCGATCTTGCATGGGAGATATAACAATATAGTATATGCGGATAGACATTGCCATTGCAATTCTGGATGTATTGAGACTGTTTCGCATATTTGTTTACATTGTCAAATTTTACGTGGATTTACGTGTTAGATATTTAAACTCTCTCTTAGCCAACATGACGAACCTTCCTGATGCTTTAAAAGTGTACCGTCTTCTAAATGACTCTGTTCCGGAAATATCAATGAACGTAGCCATGTTTTTACAATCAACGATAAAGCTATGTCAGGAAAACTTACAATGAGTAATTGTTTTATCCTACATTATGTTTTATGGTTACACTTGGTGTATGTATGTATGTATACACACACACACACACACAAATATATATGTGTGTGTATGTATATACAGGGGTCATTTCATAGAAAAAGAGATGCAGGAGCTCATTAGCATAACTCATTAGCATAACTTATTTGCATATGCCACCCCCCCTGACATCACCGGAAGTGTGTCAAAATGCAACATCCACTGCTCAGGCTCCACTGGACTGTTTTGGATTGCTAGCTATTAACTATTGGGGGGGGGGACGCACAGATCCTCATGCTCCTCATGGCCTGGGGCTGCTGGGAGCAGGGGGTGGGGCTTGTTGCATGTGCCCGCCCCCTGGGCTCTTTACTGCCGGAGCTCCACTCCTGTGCGCTCCTGCAGGAAATGACCCCTGTGTATGTATGTGTGTGTGTGTGTATCCTTTTAAAGGTATTTTTACCAATAAAGGTCAACTGAACTGAACAGATGGCAGTGCAGCAAATGGAAAGGGCTTCCCTGCCCGCCAGCCGGCAAACTGAGCGCAGGGAGGGAAAGGCAAAGAAGGCCACCCCACTGCAGCAAAAGCATGCTTCTCCTCGCCACACAAGGGCTGCTTGCTCTTCTCCCTCCTGCCTTCCTTCTTTCCCTCTCTCTCTCTGATGGTTGCCTAGTCTCCCCCCCTCCACTTCCCTTTACAAGAGCCTGGGCTTCAGCGGTCTGTGCTCCAGGAGGTCTGCCTCCTCAGAGTTTATGATCTCTGCAGGTAGAGTCCCAGCCAGCCAATATCAGCAGTGTGGAGGAAGGAATGAATCAAGCAAGGAAGGAGTCAAATTACGCTGGCAGCCGGCTTCAGCGTGTTGTGGCTCAGATAAAGTCAAAGTAATATTTTTCTAATAGCTTGGGAGGGGGTGGAGGGGTCTGGGGACTCACTGGTGCTGGGGCTCACCCCTAATCAATAGGAGGGCTGAGCCCCTAAAGCCCCACCGCTGGCTACGGCCCTGGCTTCTGGTCACAATTCATGTTGCTGGCAGTGTTCCCTCTAAGCTGAATCAGTGTGAGCTAGCTCACAGTTTTTTAGCCTCTGGCTCACACATTGTTTGTCTTAGCTCAGGAAGGATGGCTCCAGAGCAAACTAATTTGTGCAGTAGCCGAATCGCTCGCTCACAACTTTAATGCCAGGAGCTCACCAAGTAGAATTTTTGCTCACAAGACTCCACAGCTTAGAGGGAACAAACTTGCTGGTGCTTGTTTTTGAATCTCTGGAAGATAAATCAATCTCTTCCAATCCATCTACGGACTGCTCTCTGTAGTTAGGGCTCTGCTTGGAGTCCCTCGGCTGTGCAGTGCTGTAACACTAGTTAGAAGGAGCAAGGCCTCAACTAGAATGGCCCCAATACTATGCCGCAGTGCTATCTCCCCCCATCACTGCCTTAGGAAGAATGCAAAACTCATTTTAGCTTGGAAAACGCCTCTCAGATACGGTGCTTGCATCTGCTCAATTTCTGTTTTCCTGGTTTCACTTGACTCTATGGCATCCTGTTGTGTGTTCACTGTTCTGGCATGCAAATAGGTGGCACACAACTGTTTTAAATAAACCATTTTAAAGGATGAAGGTAAGGGTAAACATTAGAAAGGAGAGGGGGAAAGACCATGTAGTTTCTGAGAAGATAAAATCCCCACTCCTCCATATGCAGCTGCTAGTATGACCTTGGGTCACTCACAGTTCTCTCAGAGCTCTCCCAGTCCCACCTACAGGGTGTCTGTTGTGGGGAGGGGAAGGGAAAGGAGATTGTAAGCCACGCTGAGACTCCAAGTAAAGGGCAGGGTATAAATCCAGTCTCCTCCTCTTCCTCCTCCTCCTCCTGGAATTCGTAATTAACTTTTAGCGAAATATTATTCTATGGGCCAAACTAGATGTGACAGCAACTACAGGCCTGTCCCATGGATGCCACCCCCAAAATGCCACGAGGGCCAGATTGTGAATGCGTCCACAGTGTGGTGGGACTGAGGTGTTCTTGTCCCCCCCCCAGACGTCTTTTCAAGTACCAAGAGAGCAGGCGGGGTGTGTGTGTGTGTGTGTGGTGTTCAGTACTTGAAAAGGCAGCATTTCAGAAGAACCCAGGAAACACGGACCTTAGGTCTACAGGGAGCTCCCATTCAGAAACGCCTGCCTCTTTTATAGGAGGCTGCTTGGCTTAGAAACTCCCAACAAACTGTGATTGCTGCTTCATGGCAGCCATTTTGGGACAGGTCTCACCTCCCCATGGCAGCCATTTTGTGGTGGTGCCCACCAGCCTTCTCAAAGTTCCAGTCTCAACAATTTTGCGGACCCATACTCTTGTGGTACAGGATGAACTTAGTTCTCACCTCTGTTTGTTAGCTCTTTTATCCGTATATTAATTTGCTGCTATTCACAGGTCTTACCAACCGTCTTTAATCCAATCTCAGCTATACTTATCACCAAATGGACAGAGCCGGAGCCGCGCTGACGCGAACCGCGCGCCGGATAGGCCCGCCGATCACAGCCGACGCCGAAGACCACGAGAAGGAGAAGTAGAGGAGCCGGAAAAAATCGAAAGCCGAGCCGACAAGAAGCCGAACCGAGAGAGAAGAACAGCAAGTCCCTCCACTGGGTGCCGGTAGGGCAGCTAGCCGGCCCAATCAAAGGGCCAGCTTCCCAGCCGGGAGACCAATGGTCGCCCGGTTACTGTAAATAGCCTATCGGGAGTAGGGGGTGTGTTTAGGTGTGCTTGGTGGCGGGTTTTCTGAACGCATATAAACCAGCCTGCGAGCTGGTTCTTTGTCTTGTTCCGGAACTAATAAAGTACTCTTGCTGAATCACTCTTGCTGAATCACTCCACGTTCTGAGTACTTTTCACACATTGTGCAGGGAACGCTCTAGCATTTGGCTCAAAACTCGATGACCACCATAGAGTTTTTAGCCAATTGCTAGCGCCTCCCTGTGCGACATGACCAGCGTGATGACCTCACCCCAAGTGATGTGATCGTACCAGACACATCTGGCGCGGCAGAGCTCACCGGGGGCAGGGCTCCTCCCAGTAGCTGGCTGGCCTGTGGCGGATTGGCCCCCCGAAATCAGGGAAAACCCCGCCCCCACTGAGAGGATGGCAAACCTAGATTGGCCTTTGTTAGCCACTAAGGATGACAGCAGGGTTTTATGTGGCAGAGCCGTGGTTTATTTTGTTCTTTTTAAAAATTGAATTGTGATCCCCCCCCCCACCCCCTGTTGCTTGTTTGGGTGGCTTCTGTAAACTGCCCTGAGCCACCATAGATGACAGGAAATGCAGGGTATCAGTGTTTTAATAAGTAAAACAAATCTGAGAAGTATCAAGAAAAATTGCCTTCTTCGCAGCCGGCAAACGAATAGGGTTGCCCGCTCTGGGTTGGGAAATTCCTGGATATTTTTTTTTTTTGGGGGGGGGGGGTAGAGTCTGGGGAGGACAGAGTTTGGGGAGGGGAGGGACCTCATCAGGGTACCATGCCATCAAGCCCACCCGCCAAAGCAGCCATTTTTCTCCAGGGAAACTGATCTCTGCCATCTGGAGAACAGTAGCGTTTCTGGGAGTTCTCCAGGCCCCACCTGGAGCTTGGCAACCCTACATATGTTGTAGGGCTAATTCGAGAGGAGCTGCAGACCTGTGCACGCTTGGAATAAGACCAAAGGGTGGGGGAAGGTTAAAATGGCTACATTTCTCTGGGGTGTCATGTGAGTTTCCCCCTATGTTCTGCAAATACATCTAAAGTGAACCAATTTCAGAGGGAGAGCTCCTTGCTCCACCACGCAGTCAGCGGAAACTACATTGGAAATTAATCCAGCATGGAATGCACAAAAGCGGCTGGTAGGCGGGCTTTGCTGTCCCTCACCTAAGCAACCAGCACCAGCCAATCAAGAGCCTTGTGTTTCTTCAACAGGCCTGAAAGCATGGCCTGCTGCCACGGCAACCAAGGACATCAACGGCAGCACCACCAAACCTTGGGAAAGACAAGGAGCCCGGGGAAGGGAGAGAGAGAGAGAGAGAGAGAGGTGCTTTCTCAAGCCTAGCCCAGCGCAATGGCACCCACCAAGGATAAGGGAGAGAAAAACATCCACACAATCACACGGGAGCAGATACTGAAGGAGGAGCAGGTAGGACTTTTTGTAGGAGAGCGGAGCTGCCAGGTGCCAAGCAGATGGGTCGGGAGGGAGCTTGGCTCGAGGGCCGACATTCAAAGCGAAAGGAGGGAACGGAGGAGCCCAGTTTGTCCAACCTCACACAACTGCTGGCCGCTGAGAGTGCCATGCTGTCCTGTGACAAGGAGTTCCACAGCTCCGTCAAGTGTCTGAGTCCAAGGACTTCTCGAGAAAGCTGGGTTGCTGTCTGGGGGAGGGGGGCTTTTACGGTTACGCAGGTATTGGGTAATTTCAGTTTAACCGGATACTCTGTACTTCTTATTGCCTGTGTTTCTTTATGCTTGTAAGCAGTGTTCCCTCTAAGCTGAGTTAGTGTGGGCTAGCTCACAGTTTTTTAGCCTCTGGCTCACACATTTTTGTCTTCGCTCAAGACGGAGTGAGTTCTTGTCTCTGGTCCCAGCTCCTGCCAACCTAGCAGTTCAAAAGCAAGAAATTGCAAGTAGATAAATAGGTACCACTTTGGTGGGAAGGTAACAGCGTTCCGTGCACCTCGGTGTTTAGTCATGCCGGCCAAATGACCACGGAAACGTCTTCGGACAGCGCTGGCTCTTTGGCTTTGAAACGGAGATGAGTACCGCAACCCTAGAGTCGGACTCGACTGGCTTTCGAGCAAGAGAACCTTTACCTTTACCTTTAACCTTCAAAAGTTTCTGAGGATGATCACAGCTAAAGGGCCAGTTCATACAGGGGAAAGCAGCTCCGGACTTTTTTTTGGAGATCCTGCATCCTACTAACAGATTTTGTAATGTTTTCAAGTTCAGCATGTGTATTTTGACAGGTCCCTACAAACAGACTCAAAACGAAAACCTTTGAGCTTAGGATAAGTCTGCTCACTACAGCAAGCCACTGCTGGCCCTTTAATGATTTTAAATACTTTTGCCAAACATTGCACTTTAAACTTTAAACCCCTTCTCTCTTCGCTCCCCTGTGGGATCATGTTCTGGCACCTTGCAGCTGCACAAATAGCCCTGCCTCCCCCCACGTGTTATCCGGCCTGTGTGGCTGGGGCCTAAGATAGCATTACATATAACGTTGTAGTCGGGTCTTTTGGGGCCGGAGCGCGCTGGAGCGCCGCTCTGGGGGCCCAGTCACCGGAGGCAGTGGCAGCAAGCCCTGCCCCTAGCTCCCCACGCTGCGGTCCCCTGCTGCTTCCCCGGGCCAGCGCTGGAGCGCTGTGGCCCGTGTGAGGGAAGAAGAGGCCCCCTGCCGCCTGCCTGGGCCAGCGCTTGAGCGTTGTGGCACGTGGGAGGGCAGAAGAGGCCCCCCCACCGCCACTGCCTCCTGGGGTAAGTGAGGGATCTGTGGGGGGTGGCAGAGGCTTGATTGGGGGAGTGGGAGAGCCTCCCCGTCCCCCATCTCTGCCCTCTTTTCCCCCCTCCTTTCCTTCCCCTTTCCTCTCCTTCCTTTTCTTTCTCCCGGAAACGGATTGGAAACACAGGATACAGGAACTGTAGTAAAATTTAGGTAATTGTGTAACCAAATTCTACAGGTAGTCATCCTCATATAACCACCAATTAGGGGAACATTTTAGCCTTCCAGGACATTCAGTTGCTGACCTAAGAGTAGTAGTTCTCTTACAAAAGAATTTAAAAGGGAGATTAGAAAGAAGAGACTGGTCAATTACAACTGATAATGAAGTGCAAGACAATGCGTCCTCCTCGACTGAATCGAGACCTAGGTTTCCTGTCTCGTTACCAATGCTGATTTCTGCATGCCTACTACCCCTCTGCATATCACACCTAATCCAATCATGCCTACTATCGTCAGTCACCTGCTATTGTCATTTGGCACCTAAAACCATTCCACTCTCCAAGATATTAGGGCAGATGGACCCACATTCTGGATGTATATGATGAGGTGAGCAGTGACCCACAAAAGCTCATACCCTGCCACAAATGTTGTTAGTCTTTAAGGTGCTAGTGGACTCTTGCTCTTTTCTACAACCACCAATGGCTAACCTACTGAGTTGGATCCAACTGGCTTTTTTGCTACTGAAAAAGGAAGATGTTGTCCTTTTTGACCATGCTGAGAATTATTCTCTATGTTAAGAGTCATGGGACCTGTAGGTACAAAAGCTATGTCATATGATGGGGAGTTCAGGAAGACTCAGGGAAAAGGCTGGCTGGATCCAACCCACTGTAACATCACCATTACAAGGACCCTTTATGTCGTGTCATTTCCTTTTCTCGTCTCCCATTAGAACCAGGGCACAAGTCTGGCCTTTTGTTCTGAACTAATTGTCTTTTCTTGCACTTTCAGATGATAGAGAAAATTGCAGATTTTACCAAACTGGTTCGGAGGTAAGGAGATTTTGGGATCCTCTTTTCTCACCATGTATGCTAACGACTAAAGAGCTCCCTTTCAGTGTTAGAAACAATAAAGCTGAAAACCCAGGAGGCTGCAAAGCTTTTGACACCCAGCTGAAAATGCAGATATGGCGTCGGGGGGGGGGGCAGGAGTTTGAAAAAGGATAAATTACAAAACCTTCCAAAATGGAACACATGTCCTGATTTGTCCTATTTTGTGCGGAGTTCGAAAGCCACATCCGCACTCAGCTGTGGAACACTGATAACAGCCGTCCGTCTGCGATTAATGGTGAGCCATAATTCGCAAGTTTATGATTGCTGTGACCGCTTACCTCATGTGGTTTCTTCATATACTGAGACGTTGTGTTAAGTATTGAGCACACATATATGTATACACGGCCACTTCCATCCCTCATCAAGAGCAAGAGTTGACTCAGAGAGAAAAATTAAAAAAAAACAACACAAGATAATATCAGCAACCAGTAGTGTTATCAATATATCACTGGTTTCTGATATGAGGATACAGAGGGGTTAGAGTTCTCAACACTGCCTTGGCAAAAGCCGAGATATTTGGGGGGCAGTCTTTGGGGAGGGCAGAGTTTGAGGAGGATGTGATGTCACTTTCAGGTGATGCTGTAGGCTGCCTCTCCTAGTCTCCAAGGTCTGTACAATAGAGATGATGGAAATTCCTAGAATATCACTATGTGGAGGCCATTTTTTTCCTCCTCCGGGCAGGAAATTGGGGTGGGGGCAGATAATGCGGACTAAGTGGGATAACAGCACAAAGAGGAGAAATGAAGAGTGGCATCTGTCTCGTGGCAGGTTTACACTGCAAAATTGCTCTACACGAATAGCTATTTTCAGCTGTTACCATTTTGGTGTTCTCACCTTGTGCAAAGGAGCTTACTACCTGCAATTCAGCTGATATGCAAGGTCACCATTTTCTTTGAATAATGCAACGCACATATTTACAAACATGCACACATGTACCAGCAACAAACCTGGTTTCCAACTGTGCATTCCAAAGCTGGGAAATGCACAAAATGGTGACAGCATATATCAACAGGATCTCACATAAGAACATAAGAACATAAGATACTACCTGCAATTCAGCTGATATGCATGGTCACCATTTTCTTTGAATAAGGCAACACACATATTTGCAAACATGCACGCATGTACCAGCAACAAACCTAGTTTCCAACTGTGCACTCCAAAGCTGGGAAATGCACAAAATAGTGACAGCATATATCAACAGGATCTCACGTAGCATCTTGTCCCAGTACATGAGGAAGGAACAGAAAAAATGTAATGATTAAGCAGCACTCTTCTATAGAGAGGCACATGATCACACGGAAAAGGTTTAGCAAGAACAAAACTATACATATGGTAAGATGTTGGCCTCCTCTTTGATGGTGGCTGCAGTTTTACCAGAAACCATAAATTGGTTTTCCAGATCCTACCTTCGATCCAGTGGGGGGCTCCTGGTAGTGACGTCATCGCATTGCTGACATCAGGGGGTGACACTCTAGTTTTGGGGTGAAATCATAGAGTTGGCTCATAAACTAGAACGTCACTTCCCACTGTTGGCAACGTGATGACGTCACTACCAGGAGCCCCCCACTGGTGATGTCATTGCGCCGGCAATGCTGATGTGGGAGGGGGCTATTCAGGGGCTGGGCTTCCCCCGCTGCCCAGCAGTGGATTGGAGCCCCTGACCAGGGAGATGGCAACCCTAGCCATCAAACACAAATGGCTGCTCAGTTTGCATGTGTACCGTCCTCACCATTCTTCAGACCTGTGTGCACATCCCTGAATGAGTCCAGTTTATTCTTTGCCGGTTAGGAGGATCGTAAGAACTGGGCACACAAACCTCTAAAGGTACGCATATTAGTTTGTGCATGCGTGTGTCTGGGGTGTGAGGTAGCATTGCCAACTTCTAGGTGGGACCTGGAGATCTCCTGGAATTACAACTGATGGCCAGATGATATCGATCGGCTCCGTGGGAGAAAAGGGCTGCTTTGGAGGGTGGACTCTATGGCATTATACCCTCCTGAGGTCCCTCCCCGGCTCTACCCCCAAATCTTCAGGAATTCCCCAACCCGGAGTTGATAATCCTAGGTGGAGGTGCATGCACAAGCCAAATACACGTGGTCATTTCCAGAATCTTAAATCAAAGCATAACAACATTGCTTTTAGTTAACTAGTCAGGAGGTGCCTGCATCCTAAGACAGAGTCAGAGCAGTTTGCTGAGCAAGAGGAAAGAACCTTCCTGGTCAAAACAAAATTGATTTGCGCAACAGAAGACACCACTGCCAGTGCTGATGTGTAACACAGATCCTATCTGGTCCCTCTCCCGGCAGCTGGGAGCATGGCCGAGCAGCAAGCCTGCAGATCGCCAAGATGGAGGACATCAGTTTTGCAAAGATCAAACAGAGGCAGCAGGCAGAAGTGAAAGAAGAGCTGTACCAGGCGAACAAACAGCTGACAATGGTGAGGTTCCCCCCCCCTTTATATGCAGGCAGAGAGGAGGAAATCCTCTCCTCTGGAAATAAGGGAATCCCCCCCCTTTTTTTATGAACCTAGCCTCTCATGTGCTTAATTGGAGGACAGCTGCTCTTCCCAGATTCCTCCATCGTTTCTGTATCTGGACGGCCATAAATATTGTCAGCTGAGTAACGGCCGGGAAAGAATTATCCATAGGGTAAGAGGAGGAGCTGAGACATTAGGAAGGCTTTGCTTTGCAGTGGTAAATCCAACCGAAGATGCATTTTAATGAATTCTTTCAGTTAAAATTCCGCAGGAGTGGGAGAGCAGCCCATCCTGATGGCCTGCCTAGTCGAACTGTCCACCTATCATAGTTTTATCCCTCTCTTCCTCCAAGAAGTTCAGGTTGGCCGGAGTCGCTTCTCCCCTATTTTATAACTACAGTCACAACTGTATTTGTAAATCACTGAACCATTTACAAAAAATACAGCAAAGGCTAACATTTTGTTTGTGTCGTAGCACGTATACTATGGGTGGACACGTATACTATGGGAGGACCATCTGGAACTGCGGTGTTACCATCTTGGATTTAGGATATTAGTAATGGATCGAGTACTGTGGTTTTAGTGTTGGATTTTTTTTTACTATGTTTTAAATGTTTCTACCTATGGCATGGCAAATGACCTTGCCCTTGTTAGCCGCCCTGAGCCCATTGGGGAGTGGGATACAAATGTGAAAAATAAATAAATAAATAAACCGCCATAATCAAATTTGCACGTGTCCCTGCCTTCGGCATCTCTCCTGCCTTCTGGTGAGAGACTCTATGTCTTTGTAGCGTTTTCATCCACTCTAGGGGACCAGAGGTTCGTGGGTGATACAAAGGGCCGTCAAGTTCACAGCCAACTTACAGCAACCCGTGAAGGGTTTTCAAGGCAAGAGTCACAGAGGTGGTTTGCCATTGCCTCCCTCTGTGTGGTGACCCCAGGCATCCCTGGTGGTCTCCCATCCATACACTAACCAGGGCCGACCCTGCTTAGCTTCCAAGATCTGACGCAATCAGGCTAGCCTGGGCTAAGCAGGTTGGGGCTTATGTAGAGTAGCAAGTAGCTAACTTCATCTCCTTGCTCTGTAGGTTGTTAGGGGCATCTGTAGTTACTAGCAGCAGCAGCGAGATATGAGGACAAGGGTGACACTATTGGGAAATGGATCTTTGGGTAACATTGGGGAGATCTAAAAGCAGCAGCAAATGGTGAATCACTCCCGGCCTTACTGTGTTTGGCAGGTTCGGCGAGAAGCCTTGCGTCATCGCCTAAGCGTCGAGCATCTGCAACACCAGTTGGAACTGAACCACCTGGGCAAGTCATTCTATGTAGAGCGGCTGTGAACGCTTGTCTCAGGCATGCGCAGGGGTCCAGACCACGGTAATAAGAAGCGCAAGTGCTCTTCAGACAGCACTCACTGCCTAGGAAGATTTTTCTCTCACTGCCTAGTAAAAGGACCCATCACAAAGCAAGATTAAATGCTGTTTTCTTCCCCCCTTCCGTTTATGTAGACACTATATGTATGGTTATTGATACGGTTACACGAGTACAGTAAAAGGTCAAAACAAAACAAAAAGTGAAGATGTAAGGCACAATTTGTCCAAAAGGTGTCGAATGGGATTTTTCTTTACTGTTTAATGTTTTACATATACTTTTGTTAAGACTTTGACAGGTTTTTTTCGGTAACAGTCCTAGCGCACAATTAGCCAAAGTGAGTTACTTCTAAGTCCATTGGTTCCAATGGGGGTGGTAAGCACATTCACACATTTTCACAATGAAAATCCATAGGACTAGAAAGGGCTTTGTTTTGGCTGGTCCATGTCTTGGGTTCAGGGCAAATGATGAAAAAAAATGGCCAGAGTCGTAATGAATATATGAAGGTGACTTATACTGAATCAAACCCTTGGGCCATCAAGGTCAGTATTGTCTACTCAGACTGGCAGCGGCTCTCCAGGGTCTCAGGCAAAAGTCTTTCAAATCACCCACTGCCTGGTCCTTTTAACTGGAGATGCTGGGGGCCAGCGGGGAAAGCCCCACCCCCCAAACAGGGATATCATGGTGCAATGTCCCTGTCATAATGATGTCACCCAGAAGTGACATCATCGCATTGCTGACGTTGGAGGGGGTCCACTCTAGTTATTGGGCAAACTCTATGGTTTTGAGGGGGAAAAACCCCATAGAGTTCTGCCCAAAAACTAGAGCGGCACCCCCCAATGTTGGCAATGCGATGACTTCACTTCCGGGTGACGTCATCGTGATAGGAGATCCCAGACACCAGCAGCCAGCAAGGACCTGGCAACCCTACCACCCAGTTCCTGCCCACTACTCAAAGCTTTGGCTCATTGCTGGCTCACCTCTCATCCTCCTCCACCTTTTCGTTCTGGCTCCGTTCCTCCCCTTCTTCCTGCTCCTGGCTACCTCTGTTGCTTCCTTCTCATAGTTCTGATTGTCCCATTTCACTGTGCCATGTCAACTGCAAAACGTCTGTTCATGCATCAACACTGCTATTAACTCAGGGGTATACTCAAATGAAGGGTTTCTTTTTAGATAAGATTTTTTTAAATACACCTGGGGTTTGCAGGACATGAAACGATAGCAACGGCTGGTCCTATTAGACAGATCTGCCTGGCCACAAGGAGACCAGCTCTTGCCTGTTAAATACAGAGGAGGAGGAGGAGGAAAGATTAGATTTATACCCCGCCCTTCACTCGGAGTCCCAGAGCAGTTTACAAACTCCTTTCCCTTCCCCTCCCCACAACAGTGAGGTAGGTGGGGCTGAGAGAGCTTCTTCAAGAACTGGCCTTGAGAGAACAGCTCGGACAGAACAATGGCTTGCCCAAGGTCATCCAGCAGTTGCATGTGGAGGTGTGGGGAATCAAACCTGGCACTCCCAGATTAGAGTCCGTGCACTTACTACTACACCAAACCGGCTCTCAGTACGCTTCAGTCTTTCATAAGGGGGACTGTAGGATAATAATGTGCCTCTTCCATCATGAAATATCATAATGTCCACATGCTTGCAAAAAGCTAAAACCGGAATTAAAATAGCTAGCTATGCAAAAGAATGCATGTGGACTATCATGCACAGATCCAGTCATAGGATTAAAAAGGTAAAGGTAAAGGTTCCCTTGCTTGAAAGCCAGTCGAGTCCGACTCTAGGGTTGCGGTGCTCATCTCTGTTTCAAAGCCGAAGAGCCAGCGCTGTCTGAAGACGTTTCCGTGGTCATGTGGCCGGCATGACTAAACACCAAGGCACACGGAACACTGTTACCTTCCCACCGAAGCGGTACCTATTTATCTACTTGCAATTTCTTGCTTTCGAAGTGCTCGGTTGGCAGGAGCTGGAACTAGAGATGGGAGCTCACTCCATCATGCGGCACACTCGGGTCTCGAACTGCTGAACTACTGACCTTCCACAGCCTGCAGTTCAGCGTCTTAACCACTTGAGCCACCGCAGCATAGGATTACTTCATTCTAAAATCTGTACATAACCTTAAAAATAATTTCTTATTTATTAGGAGCAGTTGGGATAACCTCACACCTTTGCACACACAGACACACACAAAAAGCATGCATATATTACGATCAAGTAGTTTTTCTATGAGGTATTTCAAAGAGTTGCTACGAACAGTGCTAAACTGTGGAACCTTGTGAGCAAAAATTCTACTTTGTGAGCTACTGGCATTAAAGTTGTGAGCAAGCGATTTGGCTGCTGCATAAATTAGTTTGCTCTGGAGCTATCCTTCCTGAGCTAAGACAAAATGTGTGAGCCAGAGGCTAAAAGACTGTCAGCTAGCTCACACTAACTCAGCTTAGAGGGAACACTGGTTACGATATATAATGTTAAATCTGACTTCAGTCTAACTCTGAATCTCACACAAGCAGGGAAGGGGATCTAGTTTTCTCTCAGTTCACATGTGCGAAAGTTAACAACACTTTGAGGCAGACGTCCTGTCCAATGCTCCCTCTAAGCTATGGAGTCTTGTGAGCAAAAATTCTACTTTGTGAGCTCCTGGCATTAAAGTTGTGAGCGAGCGATTTGGCTGCTGCAGAAATTAGTTTGCTCTGGAGCCCTCCTTCCTGAGCGAAGACAAAAATGTGTGAGCCGGAGGCTAAAAAACTGTGAGCTAGCTCACACTAACTCAGCTCAGAGGGAACATTGGTCCTGTCTGTTTTATCTTTTGGATTTCCAACCAAATAGACATATTCCCACTTTC
>NW_015173132.1:1033926-1038698 GCF_001447785.1 Gekko japonicus
GGAAGAGCATCTTGTTGCTGGCAGAGTTTTCTTCTGTCGGAGGAAAGTGCCTCCAAAAGCCAAGCAGATCTGTGGGATCCAACCCAAAGAAAATAATTTCCCAATTCTCAGTACTGTGTTAAACAGCAAGCACTAATTGTTGTTTCCCTGAAGATCAGTAGTGATTAATCAGTCAATGTTTCTAGACTACCCAGAAGATGGAAATGCTAAGTATTATGATTACTGCCACCGTTACGGGACCGATGAATCAGAATTAGTGTTCTACAAGGATTCTGAAGGAACATATTCTATTCCTTCACTCTCTGTGAAACTGTGTGGGGGAAAAAAAATAATATTAGGCACAGTATGTCTTACATTCCAGTACATGACATGCAGCTGTCAAACAAAGATGTGTCTAAATTTTGGAATAATACAAGATCAGTTATAAAATGAATTCTCTACAGCAAAACCCACTTTGATTCCCAAAGCAGGATGAGTGACACAGGTTCATTCTGATATTGGGCTGTGCTGGCGGTTGTGAAGAATTCTCTGAAATCAGGAAGACAGACGCATTTGCTGTGCGAAATGTCCAAGGCATGGTCCATGCTTGCGCACACTCATGGCTTGCCAAAGAATTCTACAGAGACCTCTTATTCTCAGTTGGAAGGTCCATATTTCTCAGTGGCAGAACACATCATTTTGAAGGCAAAGAGTTCTGGGTGATGTTCTCTGCCAAGAGTTCTCTGACATCTTGTTTCTCTACTGCCTCCATTTTGTCCTGGTCCCATTTAACTTGGTGTCTGCTATACCATACAAAGTCTTTGTGTTTGCCGGCTGGGCAACAGAAGCGCTTTGTGCCAAATGTCTGAGGTAGGGCTGCCAGTCCTCAGGTCCAGATGGGGATTCCCCCAATTTTGGGGGGCTTCTGCCTGCCGCTGGCCAGCTGACTGGCAGGGGAAACCTTGTGACGTTCCCGATGCAATGATGTCACCTGGACGTGACATCATCACGTTGGTGCCATAATGGGGATGCTCTGGTTGGAGGGCAAAACTCTACGGTAAATCTGGCCTCAGACCATAGAGTTTTGCCCTCGAACCAGAGCGTTGCCACACAACGTTGCCAACACGATGACATCACACGACATCCCCACCCCCTCCAGGAATGGCCCCCAAATCCCCCTGCCGGTGACAAGGTAGGACCTGGCAACTCCTAGTCTGAGGGGTTTCATGCTTCCCAGTCATATACTCTCCATTTTCTGCCCATGATCACCATGTGCAGGAAGAAACAGCTTCAGCCTCCCCCCCCCCCACATTTTCACATCCTCCAACTGGCCCCTGGATCTCTGAAGGACTGCATCCGGGAGGCACAAAACCCCTTCCTGCACATCTGGTACTAAGTCCTCATCTCGCCTACCAACAAACTTTGCAACATGAGGCTCTTCACGAGGTCGATACTGGTATAGACAGACAAATGGTCTGACTCAGTATGGGGCTGTCTCATATATTCACACACACACCCTCCCGAATGTACACATGGACTCCTACAAGGATAAGCAGTCACATACTCCCCATTTTCTGCCCATGATCACCATGTGCAGGAAGAAACAGCTTCAGCCTCCCCCCCCCCCCCATTTTCACATCCTCCAACTGGCCCCTGGATCTCTGAAGGACTGCATCCGGGAGGCACAAAACCCCTTCCTGCACATCTAGTACTAAGTCCTCGTCTCGCCTACCAACAAACTTTGCAACATGAGGCTCTTCACGAGGTCGATACTGGTATAGACAGACAAATGGTCTGACTCGGTATGGGGCTGTCTCATATATTCACATCCCCCCCAAAAAAATGTACACATGGACTCCTACAAGGATAAGAAGGACTGAAAGCCCATTAAAACACAACATAAAAAATAAACTTGACAGACTGCTGTGGGCACTGCTGGGAAGAGAATTGCGCTGCTCCTCTCTGATTGTATCTCAGGAAATGTCTAGCAGGTATTTCTCACACTAGCCCTTTCCAGCAGTTACATTTTTGGCACGATCACAATTCACACGATCACCATTTGCTTCAAAAGTCCAGCTTTGGTATGCGCAACCAGAAACTCAGGTTTCTTGCAAGATTCAAGTCCAGTAGCGCCTTAAAGAGTTTGGGGGTGTAAGCTTTTGAGAATCAAAGCTCTGAAGGCATCTAATGAAGGAGGCTTTGACTCTTGAAAATTGTGTTGATTTTTAAGGTGCTACAAGGTCTTCTATGGCAGACCAACATGGCTACCCACCTGAAAACTAGGTTTATTGCAGGTACATGGTCACGCCTAATGAAGACTGGGAACACATGCATCGCCCATGCAGGGCGCTTTTTGTAGCAGGAACTCCTTTGCATATTAGGCGACACACCCCTAATGTAGCCAATCCTCCAAGAGCTTACAGTAGCCCCTGTAAGAAGAGCTCTGTAAGCTCTTGGAGGACTGGCTACATTAGGGGTTGGCCGCCTAATATGCAAAGGAGTTCCTGCTACAAAAAGAGCCTGCATGGGCCATGAGAGCCAGTTTGGTGAGAGAGCCAGTATGGTGTAGTGGTTAAGCGTGCAAACTCTAATCTGGGAGAACTGGGTTTGATTCCCCACTCCTTCACTTGCAACTGCTGGATGACCTTGGGCACGCCATAGTTCTGTCAAGAGCTGTCCTTGAAAGAACAGTTCTTGAAAGAGCTCTCTCAGCCCCACCTACCTCACAGGGTGTCTGTTGTGGGGAGGGGAAGGGAAAGGAGTTTGTAAGATGCTTTGAGACTCCTTTGGGTAGTGAAGGGCAGGGGATAAATCCAATCTCCTCCTCCTTTTCTTCTTCATACAAAATGACAATTGTGTGCATTGGGAGGATCACAAATAGTACATTCTCCCATGATGCAAGGTTGGAGTGCCAAAAATGGGATCCTCGTGCAACCATAATCAATAAAAGTGTGCTCCCTTCCAGAAGAGTAGCATTTCTTCAGCTTCGACTTTTTTGCAAGCCACAACTGTGGGGAAAGTGTGCGTTGCCTGCAGCAAATGAACACACGGCACAAAGTCAAAATTGCACTGCACTGAAAGGCCCTTGTCCTTTTCATTCCTCTTCGCACCTAATGCGCGTGTGTATTTTTAATGTAGCGGCCTGCCACAGTATTTATAAGAGTACACTGCCGTGCACGGGGAAGAGAAACGAAGAGCGGGGAGGGAAAAAAATTAATTGGATCCAATAATTGCTGGCAATTGCATCCCCATTCAGAGCAGACAGAATAGAAGATAACACAGTAGAAAGCCAGATAATGATTAAATTAGAGCATATGTTTACAGTTCACATTCTGCTCGGCAGATTTTACAGCAAGGCTTTCTCTTTCTCTCTCTTTCATAACAAAGAATCCGGGATAATGCTCACCACATTTTCAAAATGACAGGGTCTCCCTCCTTGTTCTCATATGTACCATATGTGGGGCGCATAAAAGGCAATTTTGCTTCCAGAAGCGATAAGCCGAGCGGATACCAGCAGAAGTCAGAGATGTCGTATGCGAGGGGCCCATTGCCGGCAGTAATCACTCTTCCCCAACAGCTGCTGCCTCGACAACAAGACTCCTTCGCATCTTTATCGTTAAGTCAGGTCTTTGGAAACTCCTGTAGATTTCAGGAGTGGCCAACATTTCAAAGGTGGATGGGTAAGAATTTTAGACAGGGGTCAGGAATACACACCCTCCTCCACTGGGACATCTCTAGGACATTCAGTCTGAATGCTGGAGTGTCTTATAAAGGTTTGGTGCTGGAGCGGAAGGGGCCATGGCTCAGTGGTAGAGCATCTGTTTGGCATGCGGAAGGTCCCCAGTTCAAAACCTGGCATCTTGTTGAAGTAGGTAGTTGGGGATGTGAAAGATCTTGACCTGAGATCCTGGAGAGCTGCTACCAGTCTGAGTAGATAATACTGACCTGATGAACCAATCAGTATAAGGCAGCTTCATGTGTTCATATGCTCTCTGGTTTGTCAGTTGCCCTCCTTCTCCTCATGCCTTTCCCACACTTTCACATAATGGCCAAGTTGTGGTGGGAGTGTGGGAGAGAAAATAGCCACTGAGGCTAAAGCCAAGACCAATGCAAGCCCTTAGCCCAGACCAGGGGTCATTTCATAGAAAAAGAGGTACAGGAGCTCATTAGCATAACTCATTAGCATAACTTATTTGCATATGCCACACCCCCTGACATCACCGGAAGTGTGTCAGAAGGCAACACCCACTGCTCAGGCTCCACTGGACTGTTTTGGATTGCTAGCTATGGGGGGGGACAGGGGACTTGCACATCTGTCCTCGCTGAGGAGGGAGAGCTTGTACCTGAATAAAACTTGGTCTTAAAGGTGCAACTGGACTGTTTTGGATTGCTAGCTATGGGGGGGGGACACGCAGATCTGCCCTCACAGAGGAGGGAGAGCTTATACCTGAAGGTGGGCTGGGGGAGGGCTCTGCAACTTACCTGACTGCTTCTTGCTCCTCGTGGCCCAACTGAGGGCTGCTGGGAGCAGGGGGCGGGGCTTGTTGCATGTGCCCACCCCCTGGGCTCCTTACTGCCGGAGCTCCGTTCCTGTGCACTCCCACAGGAAATGACCCATGGCCCAGACAGCTAGGATGGGGAAATGCACAATTCCCAATGTGCCAGTTGATAAAACAGAGTTCAGGTTTTTGCAAGTCCCTCTCAGCTGCCATTTTCTTTCTTTCTTTCTTTCTTTCTTTCTTTCTTTCTTTCTTTCTTTCTTTCTTTCTTTCTTTCTTTCTTTCTTTCTTTCT
>NW_015173132.1:1038804-1043124 GCF_001447785.1 Gekko japonicus
TGTGTGTGCCTGTGCCTGGAAGTCATGGCGACCTACTGGGGCACGGAGAACATTCAGAGAGGTGGCTGGATAGCCTGCCTCTGCCTCCCGGCCCTGGTATTCTCTGTAGGTCTCCCATCCAAGTATTTGCCAGGGCCGGCCCTGCTTAGCTTCCAGGATCTGACGAGATCAGGCTCGCCCGGGCTATCCAGGTCAGGGCTCAGCTACCATCTTCCACCCTACCCTGCAACTCTGGGGAAAGGGGAAGGGTTGGAACGATGGCAGCTAGCCGAAAAGAGGGGTAACAATGGTGGAGGAGGGACTCTTTGGGGCTGGGTCTTTCCAAATTTCAGGGAATTCTTGGGAAGAACCCTTACGTCTACTGAGGATTTCCCAAGCAGGCTCAGTAAGGCCAGGCCCATTCCAAACTCTGAGGAGCAAATGTGGGAAAGAGAGGCCTATTTCATGAAAACACTCTGCTTCTGTAGGAAGCTACGTACCACTTCACTTCTGATTTAGGATTTGATGCCGTCAGAGATGTCATTTACACAGTGCAGGGGAGGGCAGCTGCCTGCTTGTCCATATTTCAGATTTCTACGTAACTGTTGCCAATATGCAGGCCCCTGACTCTGACAGTACGGTGAAGCCAAAGGGCTTCAAAGGGTGCAACTCTGTTTAGGATTTCACCGGGAGTGGCTGAATGTTGCTTCTCCCAGCCTACCAAACTTTCGTTCCAACCAGAAATGCCTACCGAAGGGGGGAAAACATCTTCCCTCCACCTGCTCAGTCCCTTGGCATTCAGGATGCTCCTCAAAACAGGGCTGCTAAAATTTGGGTGAGGTTTGGAGATCTCCTAGAATGACAAGTGATCTCCACCGGACTACAGAGATCAGGTTGCCCTGGAGAACTGGCTGCTTTGGAGGACGGAGACTGTGACTGGGGTCCCTCCCTCTCTCCAAGCTTCGCCTTGTCCTAGATCCACCCCCAAACCTCCTGGAATTTCCCAACCCAGAGTTGGCAGCCTTGCCTGGGAAATCAGGTTCCAGTCCCCTTCGGGTGACCTTGGGCCACTCACTTTCTTTCAGCCTACCCTGCCTCATAACGGTGTGGAGAAAATAGGCCTCCTTAGAAAAACATGATGGACTGTAATAGAAGAAGAAGAAGAGATTGGGTTTCTACCCCGCCCTTCACTACCCAAAGGTGTCTTAGAGCGGCTTACAAACTCCTTCCCCTCCCCACAACAGACACACTGTGAGGTCGGTGGGGCTGAGAGAACTCTGACAGAAACTGCTCTTTTTCAAGAATAGCTGTGCCAGAGCTTGTGACTGACCCAAGGTCACACCAGCAGCTGCATGTGGAGGAGTGGGGAATCAAACCCGGTTCCTCCTGGATTAGAGTCTGCGCACTTAACCACTACACCAAATAGATGAAAGGGAGATAAAAATGTGACAGATACAAAACGGGTGGGGTGGGGGGTGGAATGATGTAACAAGGAGGCAGTGCCTTCCAGCAGACGTAAACATGGAATACACTGAGTTTGGTTTTATTTGAATATGAAGGAATCGTGTGGAGCAAATGCTGACAAAACTCTGTCTACAATTCTGTAGCCATTCATCAATATTTACATTTCCATCAAAACTGCTCAGGGCACAGAATACGGTTCAGTTTACCAAAGGAGGGGGGAAATCAAGGCTGTAATGCAGAATAATTCTGAGGTAATTTCTTGCCGTGTAGAAAATATTGCATTGTCTCTAATGCCTAAATGCCAGATAAGCCTTCCATTTTCAAATGCCTTACCAGTAGGAGTTTATACAATTGAATGTGTACCTTTTTTTTTTTGCTTCTTTGTTCACAGAATTCATAAATGCATTGGAAAGATTCTAGAAATAGTTTCTAGGCTACTCTGAATAAAAACTGCCATTGCGTTGGCCTGATTACTGAATTCTTTTGCCCTATGGAGTTTCTTGAATCATGTAAACCTGAAATACCAACGGAGCCGCCCGCTATTTTAGTAAAGGAAACATTTGTAAATCTCTGTTTTGATTATTTTTAAAAAACATAAGTTTTTTATTTCCAGCTTTTCTTGAAAAGGCATGCATGGACATTCAGTAACAGCCCCTGACATTAGGGATGAAACAGTCTTCCCATTTGGTTCCTTTATGGTTCCAAAATCTAATTCCGCTTTGCATTCTACTCCTCCTAAATTCTGGGATATTTTTTTTTAGGGGGGTATTTTTGCATTTTGTTGTGTGCGTGTGCATGCACGTGTGTGAGCCCGTGCCTGGAAATCATGGCGACCTCTGACGACTCCTACTGGGGCACAGAGGACACACAGAAAAGTGGCTTGATAGCCTGCCTCAGCCTCTGGGCCCTGGTATTCTCTGGAGGTCTCTCATCAAAATACTTCCCCGGTTCGGCCCTGCTTAGCTTCTGAGACATGATAAGATCGGGCTGCCTGGGCTACGCAGGTCAGGGCATAAATTCTATGTTTGTTTGTTTTTTTTAAAATAGGAGATTCTGTAAAATTAATTAACAGGCCAAGAACCTGCAGATTGTTTAAGCTTCCTTTTCTTCTTTCATCTTCTTTTCCTTTGTATGTGGTTGATAGAAGTAAAAGCATTGATGAAACTGCAGAAAAGAGGGGGGGGGGAAATCAAATCCAGTTGCATCTCAGAGACCAACAAGATTTCCAGGGTAGAAGCTTTCGAGAGTCGAAGGCCCCTTTGACCAAGGGAGCTTTGACTCTTGAAAGCTTACCCCCTGGAAATCTTGTTGGTCTTTAAGGTGCAACTGGATTCGAATCTGGCTCTTCTGTTGCAGAACCACCTGAAACTACCCCCCAAGATTCGTATGACCGCATCAAGATTCTTTGTGAGGCATTTTGTGTTTGTGCTCCAGCACATCAGCAAAACACTGCACACAAGAATCTCTCCTTATACATAAAAGAGTTTTCGTGTCCCTCTTGCCCATGCTCCCACAGCCTTTGGCTCCCGGACCTGTCAGTCAGACAGTGTGCCAATCGCTGCGTGGCTGGAGTCCCGCCCATCCACCCACACAGGCAGTGTCTGGCGTCTTGCACTCAGTGTGCTCGGAGCCGATGGAAGGGGTGGACAGGACTCTCCACGGGGCTGGGCATGGTTGGGGCCTCCTTTCCTCCGGCTCATGTGCACCTTCGGGACTGGGGTGGGGAGCCCTCGCTTCAGTCCTCTCCTGCCGCCCCCCATCCCTCGCACACCCCATGAATGCAGCACGGACCCAGCGTTCCTTCCTCATGCCGCCCTGTCGTCTCACCTCTCCTCCCCGGCAACGGCCGCTCAACCTGGCTCTGCCTCATGCGCTGCCTCTGTTGCCCACCTCACACTCTTTACAATGGCTGAGAAGTAGGGTGGGGGAGGAGGGCTGCTGAAAAGCCGTGTAGCCACAGTCGGAGTAGAGTGGGAACTGCCCAGGTGGAGTACATGACAGCCGCCTACTCCAGAGCCAGCTCTGCAGCTTCATGCGAGCGCTGGTCATGGGGAAGAAAGGGAGGAGAGGGAGAGGAGGCGGCAGCGGCGATGCAGCTCCTGCTGGGGGGGATGGTGCAATGGTGGTACTGATGTTGGAGGCTGCAGGGATGGAGCTGGCCATGCCATGGGACAATGGGGCCACCTCGGCCAAGAGACAACATAATGCGAGCGAGTGAGGGCCTGGCTGGCCAGACGGATCACTGTGTGGGGCCTCCATGAACCTCAATACGACCTTACTTTTATCTTACTTGCTTACTCTTTCTAGAGCTCATTTCATTTCTTTCCACAACGAGGCCTTCTTTCCTAGTCTTGATATAAACACATGGCAGATATATAAAGGATTTTTTTTGGGGGGGTGGAAGTGTT
This sequence comes from Gekko japonicus, assembly GCF_001447785.1. Lineage (NCBI taxonomy): Eukaryota > Metazoa > Chordata > Lepidosauria > Squamata > Gekkonidae > Gekko > Gekko japonicus. Next base: position 1,042,656 of record NW_015173132.1, read on the forward strand.
TTACCAATGTGTTCATATTCATCAATAACTTCTAAGTGAAAGAGGAAAAGAGACATAAATAACGGAAGCAAGCTAAAATTCCGGCAAACTGCAGATGTATTGTGGTCTGCACAAAATTCCAGAGTGGAGAATTCCTAATACACTGATTCGAATTCAGAAACAAAAACAACTCACTGGCACTCCTCAGATCTGGGAAGAAACCTGGATCTTGGGAATTTCAGAAGCCTCGCTAGTTGATAACAGAGTCGCTGAGTTGTAATCGACAGAAGGGGACTATATCTTTAAGAATTCTACAGACTGCCATTGAGGTGCCTTTCACACATTATCCAGCCACCAACTCAGGAGTTCTCGAGGGGGTGTGGAGGCTGGCCAAGGATATGGATGAGTCCTGGTCAGCCCAATTCAAGTTCTTTGTATGTAGCCTGAGCAGGCACAAATGTCAGAAGCATACATCTACAGTCTGTTCCTG
>NW_015173132.1:1043166-1046710 GCF_001447785.1 Gekko japonicus
TCCAACACAGCCATTGTAATCAGCCTACCTGTAAGTTCAGGGGGAAAGCCTATAATACAACCCTATCTATTGTTCCAAATAGGAACGCCAGACCCCATGGGGGGGGTCACCCACCACAGGCCCCACCTGTCCACCACCAATCAGCTGGCCGGTGGGGGGGGGACTCAGTCCCCCAGAAATGGAGGAACACCAGATATTCCAGCAATGTGCCTACGTGACTTCGACATGACCCAGAAGTGATGTGAATATGTAGGGAATGTCAAGGTGACACTCTGGTTTTGGGGTAAAAACTTTATGGTAGAAGCTAATTCTACCAAAGAGTTTTTGCCCTAAAACCAGAGCATCGTCCCAATGCCCCCAAAGTGCCTATGTTACCTCCAGGCCACACTGAAGTCATGTGGGCATGTTGCTGAAATGTGGGATAAACTTCCAGTAAGCCCACCCCCCATTTCCCGCCGGCTGCCTGGAGGACCTGGCAACCCGTATTCCAAAACCTAATAGAGAAACCCTGCTTTTAACCAAAACGATCTGAATGGTTACAAAATGTATTCTTTGCTCTTTCACCGTGTGAGCCAATTTTGTCATCCAAGCTGCCTTCCAAGCCTCCCAATGCCAGCCCATCACTGAAAGATGATTCAATCTCCTCCATTTAGCTACAATCTAGTTGCTGTGAGCAATCTCAATATCATTTCAAAATCCAGTCCTTCAACCAGGCCCTTTGCGTAACAGGGCAGAGCAATCTTCGGTTCAGCGACGAATCAGCACCCTACCACTTCACAGCCTTCTTTTCAAAAGTGGATTATAAAGAGGGGATGGTTGACATTAACACCAACGGCTAGACCCCATGCGCTGCTGTGCTCAGGGCCGACAGAGGAGCAGAGCCGCCATGCACAATCCGTAGGCTATGGACCGGCCCTGGGTCTCCAGCACGAGCGCATGGTTGCAATGACAACCCACAGTCAGAAGGAGGTCAAGGGAGTTGAAAGGTCGCTTTGCCTGCTTAAATTGCCGTGGCCTGAACTTCTGTGCCGAAGCAGCCCCAGAACACTGATCTGTAAGTAATATTCAGGAATTAACTACGTTCTATACCAGTTGTTACTAAGTCTGTGTTCATAATTTCCAATATGGAAAGCATCGGTTTGGGTATCAGCTGGATTTGCGCACAGATGCTCAGGGCTATTTTTGGGCAGGAACGCACAGGAACGGAGTTCCGGCTGGCTCCCAAGTTGGCCACGTCCAGCAGGAACTCATTAGCATAATAGGCCACACCCAACAGCAGGAACTCATTAGGACTGGCTACATTAGGGGTGTGTGGCCTTACATGCAAAGGAGTTCCTGGTACAAAAAAAGGCCCTGGGTTTGGACAACAAACAAGGTAAACAGAATAAGAAGCAAAAGGTGGGTGTGGCTGGATGACCACACTTCTGGTAACATGGGGGTGCGGCCTAATGTGCTAATTAGCTGTGCTGTCAGGGGTGTGGCCTAATATGCTAATGAGTTCCCGCTGTTGGGTGTGGCCTATTATGCTAATGAGTTCCTGCTGGGCTTTTTCTACAAAAAGAGCCCTGCGAGATGCTTATTTGAGAAATGGCGTGTGGGAGAAAAGTGCACTGGATCAGCTGAAAAATCAAACTCTCTGAGATCAGTGGCTGAATGTAAACCACAGGCAGAACGTGCCCCCTACTAGAAAAGGTTGGGCAGTCATTCATTCAAATGCCAAGAGGGTGGTCAAAAGAGAGAACGGGACATGAAATCTTCTGTTCTTGCATTCGGTTACAGCTGGTTCACACTTCTTTATTTGCTGCTTCGTTTCAAAGCAGAGCTGAGCCCAAAGTCCTCTGGAATTTTCTGTGCTGAAAACAAAACTTCTCCAACGATCTGGAGGCACAAAAGATGGGCTGATGGAAATCAGAGCCCCCACTCCCAGCTAGAGTTTCCAACCTCCCGGTGGCAGAAGCCAAAAATGAGAGATCACGGGAGGAAGTGGAATTCCAAAAACAACATCCGTGACAAAAATAATGAAGAGTCAATAAAGATGTTGCAAAAACGTTTACTGTCGTAATTTCTGTAGTTAAAGCAAATATTGTGACACGAATTGTTCATTGTGCGGTATTCGTTAGCGTGTGAGTGATAATAGAAGACAATTTTCTACAGAAATGACTACTTCGTTACTTTTTCTACAGAAATGACTCTTCGTTTTTTTTGTCACGGATGTTGTTTTTGGAATCCAACCTCCAGGTGGCGGCTGTAGGATCCCCCTCCCTTGAATTACTACTGGTTTCCAGAAAACAGAGATCATTTCCCCCAGAGAAAACAGCTGCTTTGGAAGGTGGTCTGTATGGCATTATACCCTGCTGAAGTCCCTCCCCTCCCCAAACCCCCGCCCGCCCTCCCCCAACTCCACCCCCAAATCTCCACGCATTTTTCCCAACCTAGAGCTGGCAACCCTACTCTCACCCTAGGATCCAGGCGGCTTGTGGAACATCATCTCTGAAGCCAAGCTTTTTTGGGGGGAGAGGAGGAACCACACTATGAATAATCGTTCTCATGTTTTGCTTTGAAAGCTGAAATGATTAATAGTCTTTTAAAAATAAATAATACAACTGGGGGGGAAAAATACCTTGTGCTCATAGGGGGAGCTGATCCTATAAATCCACATTTGAATTTCCTACTTTTCTGACAAATGGGAACTAACAAACAGTACAGAGATGAAATAACAGCTACAAGAATAAACACCCAACAGCTGAATCACACTTAAATAAAACATCTTCTACCATACACAACATACATCCATAGTCAGTAAACTTTTAGAAGGAAAAACTGTTGGCCTCTGGACAAAGTTCCAGTTACACAAGTGTGTAGTTTTATCTCCCTTATAAATAAAAGCCGAATGGTGGTGGCACTTCTCTAGAACATTCCACACGCTCCAAAATCAGTTCGCTCTCTGATCTGTCATTCAGAGGGTCTCCCTATCCACTGGCTGCATTGCTTGAGTCCTGCCTCCAACATTCTAAACAGTTTGCTGTTCCTCTCCCCCCCATAGCCAGTCAGAACACAGAGGTTATTTGCATATGCAGCCTCATTGGCCTTTGCCTCGGAACACAGAGGTCGTTTGCATATGCAACTTGATTGGCTTTTGCCTCTAACATTCTAAACAGTTTGCTCTTCTGAGGTAAAATGTGTCCAATCTCAAGGTGAGGGCTGGAGATCACTCAGAATTACAACTGCTTTCCAGACGGCAGAGATCAGTTCCCCTGGAGAAAATGGTGGGCTCTGTATCCTTATATGCTGCTGAGGTGGCCCCCATGACAGCCAATGTGACGTAGAAGTCAGGGCTTCAGAGCACGGGAGAGGCTGCAGGTGTGTGGGGGGTGGAAAGCTGAAGAGTGAGGGGAAAATAAAGGTAGGTTGATAATTGGCTGGGAAGGAGATAGGGTTGCCAACTCCAGGTGGGAAATTCCTGGAGATGTGAGGGATGGAGCCTGGAGAGGGTGAGGTTTCAGGAGGCGTGGGACCTTGGAGAGGTACAAAGCCATAGACTCCA
>NW_015173132.1:1046723-1067527 GCF_001447785.1 Gekko japonicus
GTGTCCAAGGCCGGGGCACCCGCCCAGAGCCTCTTTCTAGAGGTCATTGTATTTATTTCCACAACGGGCCTTTTTCCTAGTATATACATAAATCCCATAGAGTCAATGCGGTCACTAGTGCCTAGCAAACCAAGCACTGGACTGCATCCTTTTCTCTTTCAGGCTGAGAAATCTGTGCATTAAGTCCATCACTTCGGCTAGACTGTAAAACACTCTTTAGTATTAAAGTGTTTAAAACACCTTTCTTCCTAATGAATTAGACTCTGCCAAATTGCTAGGTAAACTCTTAATTACATTTAGGCACCAATTAAGCATAGCTGCCAAAGTGTTTTAGTGGATAGTGAAGGGCGGGGTATAAATCCAATCTCCTCCTCCTCCTCCTCCTCCTCCTTTTCTCCTTCTTCTCCTTCTTCTTCGAGTATACACATCTGAGAGTTGCCTGGAGATCTCCCAGAATTACAACTGTTCACCAGGCTACAGAGACCAGTTCCCCTGGAGAATACGGCTGCTTTGAAAGGTCAACTCTATGGTATTATATCCCGCCGAGGTCCCTCCCCTCTCCAGACCCAGGCCCTACCCCCTAATCTCTAGGAATTTTCCAACTTGGAATTGGCAAGCCTAACGCGACCCCCCTTCCTCTTTTTACTTTCCTCCAAACAGGCAGAAAGACAAAATTTTAAAGGGCCTGCAGGTGAGGCTCTTCTTAATTGTACTTGTTACACTTGAATACGATTGGTTTTATTGCATGCTGCAGATGTTTTTCAAATTAGCACTGGGCACGGAATCTGCTGTCTTTCAGAGAGGGAAATTGTTCAGTTCTACCTACTGACTCATAGTGGTCTTGAATCTCTCAGCGTGTGTTTTCTGTTGGGTAGTTTCATTGGCCTATTTCGCTATATCCTAAAATCGATTTGGAAAACTTTGTACAGCAAAGAAATTTTGATTTGACATTGGTTATCAGATATTGCTTCTTTTAATATTTATTGCCTATTGTTTTGGTCCTCTGAGTTTTTGTTCTGTAAATTCATTTGTACTCTGCATGCATGGTGCATGGTTTTTAGACATTATATATCAGGCATTTCTATGTACCATAGATAGACAGACAGACAGACAGACAGACAGACACAAATCACACACACACACACACACACATATTACACATGCAACATATGTACAGTGAATTTTTTTTTAATGTGCACATTTTACAGGAAAAATCCCACAAGTTAATAGAAAAGAGGGTAAAGAACAATAACTAGGGCATTGTTTTGTAGATGAGAGACACAACATTGGGATTGACTAACATTGCATATATTAGGGAAAAACAGACTATACTGCAGGGGACCAAAAGGACATGGGGGGCCCCTCTCATTTCCCCCTCCTGCACTATCTCCTCTTTCTCTTTTCTGGAAGCCCCCACAGCCTCTCCCCTTTCCCTGCTTTCTTCTCCTTCCCACCCACCAGCCAACCCTGCTTCTGCTTTCCCCATTGTGCGGAGCCTGCTACTGCAGGCTGGGCTTAGCTCTGTGGGAAGTAGAGTTGCCAACCTCCAGGTGGGGCCTGAATATCTCTTGGAATTACAGCTGATTTCCAGATGTCAGAGATCAGGTCCCCTGGAGAAAATGGCTGCTTTGGAGGGTGGAGTTGATGGTAAGATGCCCTGCTGAGGTCCCTCCCCAAACCCCGTCTTCACCAGGCTCCTCCCCCCAAATCTCCAGGCACTCCCAACCCAGTGACTGGCAACCCGAGTGGGAAGTTAGTCTCCAGTGGTCACCCCAGCAAGTCCTTGGCCCTTTCTGCACTCTCCTTTGAATCCATGTTTTGTTCTGCACAAAAATCGAATTCAACCTTCTTTTTAATTCAGTCCCCCCCCCACATTCTGCACTAAAATCTGTTGGAAAAATGGGCAAAATAGTTAAATATTCAGAGATTGCAATGGGTCTTTGCTTCACTGGAGAGGAGGCATTTTCTTCTATGTAAAAATCTTTCTTTCTAAGGGAAAGGTTCATGGGAAATCTACAAAACAATAAAGACACCTAAGGCTACATCTTTACACCTTGACCACATGGTCTACAACAATGGAGATTCTTCTTCTTCTTGACCCCTAGAAGGAAATGACCTGAATGCATTAACTAATGATTGTGAGTAAGCAGACTTCAGTTTCGTGGGCTTTATTTCCATTGGCTCTGTGCCAGGTTTCCTTCCAAGTCAGTCTAAACCAGAGGTTTCCAAACTTATTTGGCCTACCCCCCCCCTTTCAGAAAAAAAAATTACTCAGCGCCTACCTGGAAATCTACCTTCAAGAAGTGGACAAAAAGATGCAGTGACAAATTTGCACATAGTAAAGAAAGATATTGTTGGCCTGAAGCCAGAGGCCAGCAGCACCCATCACACAATAGCCCAGCAGCAACACCAGTCTTACAAGGGTGCACATGCATTTGCAATTTGCAAATCCATGGCTGTGATTGGCTGTGGGGAGTCCTCTCTACCTCCCCCTCCCTCCCTGATCCCAGAGAAGACCAAGAGAAGGCAGGAAAGGGCTGCTTTAGATAGGTTCTGGACTCTTCTTTCTTTATGCTTCCACTGCCCTCTTATTTTTATTCAATCCCCCCCCCCAATTGCACTCAAGGCTCCTACCGCCTACCTGGATCATTTCAGCGCCCCCCAGGGGGAAGGTATTGTCCACTTTGGGAACCAGTGCTCTAAACAATAGCACACAAGGTAAACACATTAACCCTATAATGTCTGAATCTTAGACCTTGCAACACAGATATTTCCAACAAAATCGAGTTCAACTTTCTTTTTATTCTGTTCCCCCTCCCCCATTCCGCATTACATTACCCCCCTTCAGTGGTCAGCCTGGTTTCAGCCTGCTGTTGCCCCAAGTTATTTGGATGCTGTTTTGCCCTGGATTTACACAATCATATGCATGAACAAAAAAAAGGTGTAACTGATGGACATCCAAAAAATAGCCAATTCAAATGCTTTGTGTCAAAAGTCTACAAAATGAGTTTTGGGTTTTTGTATGGCCAAGCATGTTTTACACCCCAATAAGATCAAAAGTAGAGACATCGCCATGCCAACAAAAGTCCGTATCGTCAAAGCAATGGTATTCCCAGTAGTACTGTATGGCTGCGAGAGCTGGACTATAAGGAAGGCCGAGCACCGAAGAATAGATTCTTTTGAACTATGGTGCTGGAGAAGACTCTTGAGAGTCCCCTGGACTGCAAGAAGATCAAACCAGTCAATCCTAAAAGAAATCAACCCTGACTGTTACCTGGAAGGCCAGATACTGAAGCTGAAGCTCAGATACTTTGGCCACCAAATGAGAAGGGAGCACTCACTGGAGAAGACCCTGATGCTGGGAAAGATTGAAGGTTAAAGAAGACGGGGACGGCAAAGGATGAGATGGTTAGACAGTGTCATAGATGCAACGAACATGAAATGAAGCAAACTCCGGAGCACGACGGAAGACAGAACGGTCTGTCGTGATGTGGTCCATGGGGTCCCGAAGAGTCGGACTCGACTGTGCGACTGAACACCAACAAGGTCAAAAGGGCACACCTCATAAGCAGTGTTTCCTCTAAGCTGAGTTAGTGTGAGCTAGGCTCACAGTTTTTTAGCCTCTGGCTCACACATTTTTGTCTTAGCTCAGAAAGGATGGCTCCAAAGCAAACTGATTTACGGAGTAGCCAAATTGCTCGCTCACAACTTTAATGCCAGTAGCTCACAAAGTAGAATTTTTGCTCACAAGTCTCCACAGCTTAGAGCATTCCTCATGAGCGCGCCTCAAGGCTCTCGTGTGTCTAAAGTACTCAGCCCCAGAGATGCTTGTGCACTTTGCTGCTTCATGACAAATCCCTTCCAATTTAATCTCTGCCGGGGAATGGCTAGTTGTGTTGCAAAGCTGCACCGGGATTCATTGATCATTCAATCCTTCACGAGGCTATGGTCATAGCCAGTATGAAGGCAGCAGTCAGAGTCATGGACTGGGCTCTGGGAGACCCAGGTTCGAATCCTCACTCTGCCACAGATGCTTGCTTTGGGCCAGTCACACACTCTCCACCCAGCCAACCTCCCAGGGTTATTGTGAGGATAAAACGGAAGAAGAGAGGAGAACAATGTAATCCGCTTTGGGCCTCAACTGGGGAGGAAGGGGTGTGTGTGTTTAAATGAAATAAATATATAAATAATTGCCCAGCCTATCAGAAAGATACACATTGTGCCTCTGTATGGCACATCTGGTTTTGCTTCGCTTTAGCCAGAATGCTGCCCGGATCAGTGATCTGCACAAACATTGTGCACAAATATAAGGAGATATGCATCCCTAAATCCAGTGGGATATGTCCATACCCTTCTAAGCCAATTGACTTTAATGGACTTAGAATATCTAACTTTGTTTAGGATTGCACCATAAGTATTAAAAAAGAGTTTCCAATAGGAAATAAGTCAACATGCATGTCTACTGGGAATAACAGCTGCATTGTCAGAACCCAAAAAACCTTGCTTTATAATCCCAGATTCGTGGGATAGAGGTGTTATTATTTGGTGATGTAAACTCACTTTCTATTTATCCAGGTAATTTCCCCTTATTAGAATGAATTCAAGAACTTAGCCCTGGCACTGGCTTAGTTCTTGGGATGCATTTTTCTGTTCCTGGATACTTCTTCCCAAAACATACTTTCATATACACATACAAAAAAAATCTAGATGCCAGTTAAGGGCTCTCAACTTAATTCTGAATCAGCTCGACTAATGAGATTTCAGTGCAAATTCAGAAAAAGCTCACCTGTTTTCCAGATATTTTCTCCTGGCTTATAATGTTTGGAATTTTGCTCAGCAAATGCAACAGAGCAACAACTTAATGGAGAATAAGAGATTAACATTCAAGGACTATTGTGCATCTACAAAGCATTCTGTTTAGCCTGTTGCTCACTTGGGTACAGAATGTAGTAAGTGGCCTTTGATTTGTAATACATCAGAGTATTACAAGCAGGACAAATTTGTATTGCAAACCAGATAATTGCAGACGTTAGCAACATTACCCCTGGAAGCCCGCTGGACAAATTTGTGAGAATCAGTGTATAAATGAGCTGATTTACATCTTGCTATATACCATGCAACGTACTGCAAGTGGATGACATTGAGCTGACAGGCATATAATTAACCAAATTTGGTGTTGACGTGGATATCAAAGCAAATATTTTATTTTAAGGGGGTTAATATTATTGATTGCACAGACAAGAACCAAATATTAGTGTTCCAATCAATGTCCTGTCACAGGGGAGGGCAGTTTCTGGGAGCTCCTCAATTTTTTTCCATGGGAGCAATCCATCACTGAATGGCAGCTTGATGCGTGGAACCAGTGACAAAATGGTGGCTTGTTGGGCGGAACCTATAAAAAAATGGAGGCTTGTACAGAAATTGCTGAGCAGTCGCGTTAGAACAGATAAAAGGAAGTACTTCTTCACCCAAAGAGTGATTAACACATGGAATTCACTGCCACAGGAGGTGGCGGTGGCTACAAGCATGGATGGCTTCAAGAGGGAATTAGATAAGCATATGGAGCAGAGGTCCATCAGTGGCTATTAGCCACAAGGTATAGATAGGGACTCTCAGTCTGGGGCAAGTGATGCTCTGTATTCTTGGTGCTTGGGGGGGGGGGCAACAGGGGGAGGGCTTGTAGTGTCCTGGCCCACTGCTGGACCTCCTGATGGCACCTGGTATTTTTGGCCACTGTGTGACAGAGTGTTGGACTGGATGGGCCATTGGCCTGATCCAACATTGGCTTCTCTTAAGTTATTACAGTGTTTCAGAACAGATCTTCAGATAGGGAGACCTGTCCTCTGCTTTTTTCCCAAAACAATCCCCCACCCAAATTGGAACTTCCTCAGTAGGTGAAAAAATATACAGTTACCTCCAGGTTTGCCTTGGAAGAGGCAAGTAGCAGCTTTGATGTGGGGGAGGACTCAAAAGCACGCTCCTTTCCTGTTCATAGCAAGGGTATGTGTGCATGTGAAAGATGAGGAGAAGAGGCAGGTGGGAAAGGGTATTTATTTATTAATTTATTTATTATTTATATTTATACTCTGCCCTCCCTGTGGACAGGCTCAGGGAAGCTTACAGTGGTCGGTACAATGTACCTGGTCTACATAAAACTTTTAAAACAGTTTAAAACAATTAAAACATTCATAACATTTGAAGTGCTCACAGTATTAATAATTCATTACATTAGATGGTGCGCTCTAAATCTACTGTCCAGGTTCCCGATTCAGCGATCTTCCGGTCTCCTATGTAGGTATAGCTCTAACTCCACATTAGGGCCAGCCTTATACTACAGTTCGAATAGTATCTGTGGTGGTAATGGTGGGCGGCTCCTAATTGAAAGCCTGGTGGAAGATGCTTTTTTCCCATCCAGAAAAAAAGGGGCGTGCATCTCATTCCCCAGAAAGAAGCTAAAAGGTGCTGTGGTAGCTTTAAACGGAACGATAAGAAAAAAGATTACAGGAATACTAGAGGAGAGGCAGAGAACTGCTTCCGATTGCCTGGAAAGTGATGTTCTGCCCACCCCTGTTTTATCACATGATGTTAATTGAGCAGGGATTCTGTTCAGTTTTATATACAAAAACATGAACCTTCCGATGCAGTCTGAAATACTTCAGCCTGCCTCTCTATGAGGGCAAAAATGGAGGAAAGAAAGAGCACATTTTCCTGTCTATAACATGCAAACAGAAGGCTCATGCAGCCTCAGTTTGCCTTGTGGCCCTGCAGGGAAGGGAGGGGGATTAACCCTTCAACCACTGCTTAGTTCCATGGATCAAACTCAGCTCTGCCCCATTCTGCCTTCAGAATTTTAGAGGAGAAAAACATGGCCTTTTAAAAGATAGGCATTTCCCCCCTTTAAAATGCTAACAAAACAGGGAGCCTGCTTTCAGTTAGTGAAAATGAATGGAGGTCGAAGGGATAAAACCCCTCTCCTTCCTTGCACAGAAACAATGCGAACTATGTTTGCACACAAGCTGTATATTGGGGAGACGGAAGAAGGTCTTTTTAAAGTCCACCTAGTAGTGAGTTATTTGAATCAAGGATTTCCCAGGACTGACTGAGGACACTGAAACACCCACCAGTGTGGCTCGTGTCCTGTTCATCGGTTGCGAACAGGGACCAGATTTTTTGACAATCAGGTCAACTGTTTGTCAGCCCATTTGGCAGGTGGTTTCACAATCCTTCCTTCCCAACCACGCAGCACAGTGCCATTGGCTTTTCATGCCGCACACTCTCGCGCAGCCTGACTGAATTCTATTACCCCTGTCCTGGCTACGCAACAACTTTACCCAGCAGGCCATTGCTTAAATAGTCAATGACATCATCCACAAATCACATAAATCAGTCATAAGTGAATGCTGGGTTTCAATAAAGTCCTACCTTTCAGGGTTTGTCTAAGTAGTCCCTAGGGATACCGGTGGGGGCACAGCTTTGTGTAGGGTTGCCAGGTCCTACTTGGCTGCCGACGGGGGAATGCCTGATCCTTCCTTGATTTCTTCTGATGGAAGTAACATCATCGCATTTCTGATGTTGGGGGCGATCCTCTAGATTTTGGGCAAAACTCTAGGTTTAGCCCTGCAGGGAAGGGAGGGGGATTAACCTTTCAAACACTGCTTAGTTCCATTGATCAAACTCAGCTCTGCCCCCTTCTGCCTTTAGAATTTTAGAGGAGAAAAGCATGGCCTTTTAAAAGATATGCATTTCCCCCCTTTAAAATGCTAACAAAGCAGGGAGCCTGCTTTCAGTTAGTGAAAATGAATGGAGGTCGAAGAGATAAAACCCCTCTCTTTCCTTGCACAGAAACAATGCGAACTATGGTTGCACACAAGCTGTATATTGGGGAGACGGAAGAAGGTCTTTTTAAAGTCCACCTAGTAGTGAGTAGTGAGTAGCTTTCCAACTAGCAGTTTGAAAGCAAGAGATTGCAAGTAGATAAATAGGTACCACTTCGGTGGGAAGGTAACACCATTCCGTGTGCCTTGGTGTTTAGTCATGCTGGCCACATGACCACGGAAACGTCTTCGGACAGCGCTGGCTCTTCGGCTTTGAAACGGAGATGAGCACCGCAACCCTAGAGTCGGATTCGACTGGCTTTCGAGCAAGGGAACCTTTACCTTTTTTAGTAGTGAGTTATTTGAATCAAGGATTTTCCAGGACTAACTGGGGACACTGAAACACCCACCAGTGTGGCTCGTGTCCTGTTCATCGGTTGCGAACAGGGACCAGATTTTTTGACAATCAGGTCAACTGTTTGTCAGCCCATTTGGCAGGTGGTTTCACAATCCTTCCTTCCCAACCACGCAGCACAGTGCCATTGGCTTTTCATGCCGCACACTCTCGCGCAGCCTGACTGAATTCTATTACCCCTGTCCTGGCTACGCAACAACTTTACCCAGCAGGCCATTGCTTAAATAGTCAATGACATCATCCACAAATCACATAAATCAGTCATAAGTGAATGCTGGGTTTCAATAAAGTCCTACCTTTCAGGGTTTGTCTAAGTAGTCCCTAGGGACACCGGTGGGTGCCAATTGGCCTGAACCAGCACACCTTTGTGTAGGGTTGCCAGATCCTGCCTGGCTGCTGATGGGGGAATGCCTGATCCTTCCTTGAATTCTTCTGATGGAAGTAACGTCATCGCATTTCTGATGTTGGGGGCGATGCTCTAGATTTTGGGCAAAACTCTAGGTTTTTTGGACCTTAAAACCATAGATTTTTGCTCAAAACCTAGAGCATCATCCCCGACATCAGAAACACAATGACGCCACTCCCAGGTGACGTCATCACACCAGCACCAGTGATGCCAGGAGCGGTCTTCTCTGTGGTGAGACTTCCCCCGCTGGCCAGCTGGGCCCTGGCCCACTGGGGCCCCTGAAATTGGGGGATCCCCTGGCCCCACTGAGGGAAGGGCAAACCTAGATTTGTGCATGTAGAGGGTTTTGTAAAAATCTGATGCCAATCTGCTCAGCAGGCTGTTCAGCACAATCCGAACCAGTTGGGTGAATGACTCATGCCTGATTGACAGCTTCAAGCACACTACACACGTTAAACGGAGAGCTAGTTTGCTGTAGTGGTTAAGAGTGTTGGACTCAAATCTGGAGAACTGGGTTTGATTCCCCACTCCTCTGCATGTGGACAGCTGGATGACCTTGGGTCAGTCACAGTTCTCTCAGAGCTCTCTCATCCCCGCCTATCTCACAGGGTAGCTGTTGTGGGGAGAGGAAGGGAAGGAGACTATAAGCTGCTCTGACACTCCGAGTGAAGGACGAGGTATAAATCCGACTCTTCTTTCTTCTCCTTTCTCAGTTTGATTGGGCAACACATTTGCAGAGAAATCTGCAACTTCATTAGTTAAAACTCACACTCTTGGTCACTACACTACACATGTTAAACAGCTGTTGACTGATTTTCAGATACAGGGTGAGAAAGAGCCCAGTTCTCACCTTTATGGTTGCCAGCCTCCAGGTGGGGCCTGGAGATCTCCCGCTATTACGGTTGATCTCCAGACAGTAGAGTTCCCATGGAGAAAATGGCTGTTTTCAAGGGTGGACTCTATGGCATTATACCCTGCTGAGGTCCACCCCGCCTCCACAAACCCTCCCATTCCCTAAAATCGCCAGGTATTTCTTAACCCGGAGATGGCAACCCAATTTATGAAAATGATATTCTGCCTTATAGCCATGAAGCCCTCAAAGTAACTCACAAAACAGTATAAAAATGATCGAACAAACACGTTGAATTTAAAACGAATTTGTTGTTGTTCAGTCGCACAGTCGAGTCCGACTCTTCGCGACCCCATGGACCAGATCACGCCAGGCCTTTCGGTCTTCCGCCGTCCTCTGAAGTTGGCTCAACTTCATGTTCGTTGCATCTATGACACTGTCTAACCATCTCATCGTCCCCGTCTCCTTTGACCTTCAATCTTTCCCAGCATCAGGGTCTTCTCCAGTGAGTGTCCCCTTCTCATTTGGTGGCCCAAGTATTTGAGCTTCAGTTTCATTATCTGGCCTTCCAGGGAACAGTCAGGGTTGATTTCTTTGAGGATTGACTGATTTGATCTCCTTGCAGTCCAAGGGACTCTCAAGTACGAATAGACGGACTAAAATACAAAGGAAGAGCCATGGTCACTCCCTAAAACTCTTTAAAAAATGAAGTCTCTGCCAGTATTTTATTCATCACAAGGGGGCTCCTCAGATCTCGGAAGCTAAGCAGGGTCCGTGCTGCTTAGTGCTTGGATGGGAGACCACCATGGAAGTCCACAGTTGTTATGTGGAGGCAGGCAATGGCAAGTCACCTCTGGACGTCTCTCTTGCCTTGAAAACCCTGCAGGGTCACCATAAATCGGCTGCAAATTCACAGCAGCAACAACAACAAATGAAAACAAACTTCCCAAGCTACGACAGGCAGGCATAAAAGCTGGATCAGGTACATCTTTCAAAGTTTCAGGTCTGATACAGTACAAAAGAGTAAGAGTACAGTAGCACCTTAAAGACAAACAGAATTTGTGGCAGGGGATGAGCTTTCGTGAGTCACTACTCAGTGCTTCAGTGAGCAGTGATTTCTACAGATCTAAAGAAGTGAGCAGTGACACATGAAAGCTCAAACTTTGCCACCGATTTTGTTAGTCTTTAAGGTGCTACTGGACTCTTACTCTTTTCTACTGCTACAGACGGAGCTGCGGTGGCTCAAGTGGTTAAGACACTGAACTGCAGGCTGTGGAAGGTCAGTAGTTCAGCAGTTCGAGACCCGGGTGCCACATGATGGAGTGAGCTCACGTCTCTAGTTCCATTCCTGCCACCCTAGCAGTTCGAAAGCAAGAAATTGCAAGTAGATAAATAGGTACCGCTTCGGTGGGAAGGTAACAGTGTTCCGTGCGCCGTGGTGTTTAGTCATGCTGGCCACATAACCACGGAAACGTCTTTGGACAGCGCTGGCTCTTCGGCTTTAAAACGGAGATGAGCACCGCAACCCTAGAGTCGGACTCGACTGGCTTTCGAGCAAGGGAACCTTTACCTTTACTGCTACAGACAGACAGATGGCTACCCATCTTTATCAGGCCAGATACATAAGAGTGCAAAAGGTCTACACGTTGAGTGAATACCATAAAGGAATTTTGGGCAAAGTCCTTGACTCAGGTCCATGGGTTCATGTAGAAGAACAGGAATCTCTTTAGGAAGGAGAAGGAGAGTTTCGTCGCTACAGGGCATTGCACATTCTAAAGCATCAAGCTCCAAACTGTCCTCCTTGACCTTGAAATTAAGATGAATTTCCGCACAAAGCCACGGTTTCGTGAATCAGTCTCATGGGCACATCCGACCTCTGGAGCGACTGGATGTGGCACAGGAGAAAGAGAGCCTCTGAACATGTTCTACAGACACTATCCTTAATGAGAAGGGGGGGGCATCACTCTGACTAATTCCTTCTGCTGCAGTCCTTGAACCAACACCTTATCTTCTGTAAACATATGCTTCCCAGCCATTATTTCAGATTATAATAAAAGGCTGTGAGTTGGGAGGGTTATGAATACCATTTAATTTAATTTAATTTCTAATGTTTTCTTCACAAAGTTCCCTGCCTTTGAAAAAATGGGGGAGGGGGAATCTAAGGTGGCAAAGAAAGAGGTGAAATGTTTTTTAGCATGGGAGGGAGAAAATTGCAGTTGCAAGCAGTTTCTGGTCACTTGTGCGTAAGGAACCTTTCCTTCTCATTCACAGCATTTAAATGTGGTGTTAAGATATGAAAATGTACACAGGAAGAGCTCATTGGTCAGACAATATTTATTTGTCCCTCCTTTCATGCCTAAAAGGGTCTTCGCATCACAATAAAAACATAACCATCTCAATAGCTACCAGATAATCGGAACCACTGACCAGAAGAGATCATATTCAAGGTACCAAAAGAGAGCCAGTTTGGCGTCGTGGTTAGGAGCGCTGACTCTAATCTGGGAGAAGCGGGTTAGATTCCCCACTCCTCCACCTGCAGTACTGGTGTGACCTTGGGTCAGTCACAGGTTCTCTCAGAGCTGTTCTTGAAAGAGCAGTTCTCTCAGAGCTCTCTCAGCCCCACCTACCTCACAGGGTATCTGTTGTGGGGAGGGGAAAGGAGATTGTAAACCACTATGGGATTCCTTTGGATAGTGAAAGGTGGGGTATAAATCCAATCTCTTCTTCTTCTTCTCTTCTTCTCATCCAGCATCAATAACTAAAAGTTCTCCTGAACAGGAAAGTTTCAACATGTTTCCAAACAGGAAGGAGGGAGTCATCACAATGAGCCTTCCTTGGTAGGAGTTACAGAGAAAGAGAATCACCACCAGGAAGGCCCTGCTTCTGTTAACCTCTGACAGAATTTCATAGTGTAGGTCTTTCCAGCTGACATTAAGCCACGAGGGGAAGCATACAATAAAGAGCCGGTAAACCATCCAGTTACTTGTAAACACTAAGGGTGCGTTCAAAGGTGCCATTTCAGCCCGCATAAACTGTACCGGTTGGAACCAGTGCAGTTTATGCCGTCTGAAACGTGATCACACTTACCTCCTGTCTGCGGAGCCCATAGTTGTATGCCTGTCCTCACACAGCGGGCATCGGCGTTTTTTTTAAAAAACTCAGTTTGCGCATGCGCATAGGCAGCCATCCACAGAATGGCGATCTTTGCGCATGAGCAAAAAAACCCGTCTTACATTTGAACTTTAAAGGTAAGGACTTACCTTTAAAGTTTAAAGAGCAAAGTAGCTTCCCTGAGGTCCCGGATGCCTCCGAAATGCTAAACTAAGGCCCTTTTCTTTTTTAAAAAAAAAACAAACGCCAGGGCAAAGCTTTGCCCAAGCGCATATCGCCAACCTTTTTTTAAAAATGGCGGGCGAAAATCGGAAGCCTCAGGCTTCCGAACGGAAGTTGTTTCTCAATGGTGGAGAGCGATCAGACGGCGGGTACAGCGATTACAACCGTTGTACTCAGGATACCACCACTTGGGGACCTAGTGACAGAGTACAATGGTTTAAAAGGCTTTGCAACGGTTAGGGACGGAAGGCAGATGTTCTACGTGTGAACGCCGGTAAGCAATGTTCCCTCTAAGCTGTGGAGTCATGTGAGCAAAAAATCTGCTTTGTGAGCTACTGGCATTAAAGTTGTGAGCGAGCGCTTTGGTTACTGCATCAGTTAGTTTGCTCTGGAGCCATCCTTCCTGAGCAAAAACAAAAATGTGTGAGCCGGAGGCTAAAAAACTGTGAGCTGGCTCACACTAACTCAGCTTAGAGGGAACACTGCCGGTAAGTACACCAACTGCAACCGGCACCTATACCGTTGCAAACGGCACGTCTGAATGCACCCCATAAGTCTTACCATTTGTTGGTAGGGTTGCCAAGTCCATTTTAGCCCCCAGTAGGGGACTTTGGGGGGTGTTCCTGGAGGGGGCGGGGCATCCCTGATGTGATGACATCGTGTTGGGGATGTCCACCCCCCCCCTGCCCACCCAATCGGCAGGCGGGGAAACACCAGCTCCCTGAACTTAAAGGGAGAAGGGTGGCTGTGGATGGGGCTTGGGGGCGGGGCTTCCCCATCGGCCAGCTGGCCGGTGGCAGGTAGAACCCCCCAAAAAGCGGGGAGGCTCTGCCAAACCGGGGGTGTGTGTGTGTTGGCAACCTTATTTGTCGGTCAGACAAGTCTCTGTTATTTTGCATATGTGCATTTTTGCACAGTATCATGGGGGCACCTGGCAACTCTAACGCAGACACAAAATGAAGATCTCTGCATTGTGGTGGCAGCTGCTGCTAAAGCAACATTAAAAAAAAATCTGCACAGCCAATCAAATCTCCAATGGCCAACCAAAAGCCTTGCGGGGCAGGAGCCCGACCCGTCCCCACTGATGCATGCTGCTACTTGGTACTGGTGCTGGGGATAGGCTCCCCTGTTATAGGAGGAAGAGAAACTGGGAGAGGGGAGCTGTCTCCCAGGAAACGTCCACAGGTTCCCCAAACACATTCTCTTACTTTCACCTGAATCTAAGCTTTCTGATGGAATCTCTTCCACCCGGGCCAGTTCAATAGATAGAAAGGACAGAAAGCAGACATTCTGTTCCATTTGCCATTTGATAGTTCAATGAAGGGAAACCTGAGGTAAAACTAACAGCAACACTCACTCCGCATTAATGTCACAGGCTTCTTTCAGTTAATAACACTTGTGGGGAGGGGGGGGGATCACAAGGAACTCAGGACGCTTTGTTCACACAACTAATTGGAAGACTAATAGCTTCAATTAGAGTCTCCTGCCCCAAATAATAAATCTTTGGCTGCGTGCCCTGTGATCAGAAAGGCCGCACTGTCCTATACGTTTGTCGCGGCCTTTTCTCTTTTACAGAAAGATGAGCTTTTAAACCCAGTTGCAGTGAATCGAATGTGACAAAAACTACAAGCGGAAATCTGTTCTGAAGCCTAGGTCGGATCCCCTCTGGTTCATAATTGATGAAAATCTGTCGGCAGACACCACAATCATGACAGAATTAGTTAAGGGATTTGCAAGCATCGTGGGCTACTCTGAGCATACCCAAACACATTTGATAAGAAAAAATGATTATATGATCTATCAAGCTTTAATTGCAAACCACCGAACCGCAGCTGTGAACCTGACACTTAGTTTTTACCTTTTTTTATTACTTACCCATTGCTTCGAAATATTTTAACTCTACCAAATTGTAAATGAGGTCGCTTACATATTCAAACAGTAGCCAATTAAATGTTTAATCTGTTTACTCCTAAAATTAACACAATGCTAACTATAAAAGGCAACAGATAACATCAGAATAAAAACCAAAAGTACCTAAAAAGATTGCCTAAATTTGGAAAGCCGCCAAAGCATAAAATGCAATGGTCTAAAGATAGGGTTGCCAGTCTCCAGGTGGGGCCTGGGGATCTCCTGATTTTGCAACTGATCTCCAGCTGACAGATATCAGCTCCCCTGGAGAAAATGGCTGCCTTGAAGGGCGGACTCTATGGCATGATACCATGCTGAGGCCCCTCCCCTCCCCAAACCCCGCCCTCTCCTGGATCCACTCCTAAAGTCTCCAGGTATTTTCCAACCCACACCTAGCAGCCCTATCTAAAAACAAAGCAGCATCAATTAAAAATATAAACTAACAACAAAAGCCTAGCCATAGGGAACACACCAAACAGGCATAGTCGATTAAAAACCAATTTAGGATAATTAAAACACCTGATAAAATAAAAACGTCTTCACCTGGCGCCTAAATTGCACCTGACAGACACGTTTTGGTGCCAGGTGGGGTTCCATGGAGGAGGTGGTGGAGAGTGCCGTCAAGTCGCAGCTGACTTATGGCAACCCCGGAGAACTTTCAAGGCCAGAGACGTTTGGAGGTCGTTTGCCATTGCTTGCCTCTGCGCAGCAACCCTGGAATTCCTTTTAGGCTGAGAAGCTAAATGCATTTTTTGCCTCCGTCTTCACTGTGGAAGATGAGAAGTGCTTGCCCACTCCAGAACCGCTGAGTTGGGGAGGGATGTTGAAAGACCTGAGTCAGATTGAGGTGACGAGAGAGGAGGTCCTAAAACTGATAGACAACTCAAAAACTGATAAATCACCAAGCCCAGATGGCATACATCCGAGAGTTCTGAAAGAACTCAAATGTGAACTTGTGGATCTCCTGACAAAAATATGTAATCTTTCCTTAAAATCTGCCTCCTGAGGACTGGAAGGTAGCAAATGTCACTCCCATCTTTAAAAAGGGTTCCAGAGGAGATCCGGGAAATTACAGGCCAGTCAGTCTCACGTCAATACCGGGTAAATTGGTAGAAACCATTATTAAGGAAATAATGAGTAGGCACATAGATGAACAAACCTATTGAGGCAGACTCAGCATGGGTTCTGTAAGGGAAGATCTTGTCTCACTAACCTGTTAATGTTCTTTGAGGGGGTGAACAAACATGTGGACAAGGGAGAGCCAATAGATATTGTTTACCTTGACTTCCAGAAAGCTTTTGATAAAGTTCCTCATCAAAGGCTCCTAAGCAAGCTCAAAAATCATGGGATAAAAGGACAAGTCCTTTTATGGATCAAAAACTGGCTAATTAATAGAAAACAGAGAGTGAGTATAAATGGGCAGTTCTCCCAGTGGAGGGGGGTAAGCAGTGGGGTACCACAGGGATCAGTACTTGGTCCACTGCTTTTTAACTTGTTCATTAATGATTTGGAGTTGGGAGTAAGCAGTGAAGTGGCTAAATCTGCGGATGATACGAAGTTGTTCAGGGTGGTGAAAACCAGTGAGGATTGTGAGGCACTCCAAAGGGATCTGTCAAAGATGGGCAAGTGGGCGTCAACATGGCAAATGGGGTTCAATGTGGCCAAGTGCAAGGTGATGCACATTGGAGCCAAAAATCCTAAATATAAATACACATTGATGGGGTCTGAACTGGCAGAGACAGATCAAGAGAGAGATCTTGGAGTTGTAGTAGATAACTCACTGAAAATGTCGAGACAGTGTGTGACTGCAATAAAGAAGGCCAATGCTATGCTGGGGATTATTAGGAAGGGTATTGAAAACAGATCAGCCAATATAATAATGCCCCTATATAAATCAATGGTGCGACCTCATCTGGAATACTGTGTGCAATTCTGGTCACCACACCTTAAAAAGGATATTATAGCTTTGGAAAAAGTGCAGAAAAGAGCAACTCGAATGATAAAAGGGTTGGAACACTTTCCCTATGAGGAACGGTTAAGGCGCTTAGGGCTCTTTAGCTTGGAGAAAAGACGACTGAGGGGTGACATGATCGAGGTTTATAAGATTATGCATGGGAAAGAGCAGGTAGAGAAAGAGGTACTTTTCTCCCTTTCTCACAATACAAGAACCCGTGGGCACTCCATGAAATTGCTGAGCGGTCGGGTTAGAACGGATAAAAGGAAGTACTTCTTCACCCAAAGAGTGATTAACACATGGAATTCACTGCCACAGGAAGTGGTGGGTGCTACAAGCATCTATTAGCCACAAGGTATAGATAGGGACTCTGGGGCAAGTGATGCTCTGTCATCTTGGTGCTTGGGGGGGGTCAACAGTGGGAGGGCTTCTAATGTCCTGACCCCACTGGTGGACCTCCTGATGGCACTGGTATTTCTGGCCACTGTGTGATACAGAGTGTTGGACTGGATGGGCCTTTGGCCTGATCCAACATTGGCATCTCTTATGTTCTTATGTTCCTTGGTGGTTGCCCATCCAAGTACTACCAAGGGTCGACCTGCTTAGCTTCCGAGATCTGACAAAACTGGGCTAGGCTGTGCCACATCCAGGTCAGGGCTTCCATGGAGGAGGGAGTCCCAACATGTAGGAAGACAATAGCCCACTTCAGATATTATGATTTGCACATCCTTAGAGTCTGTCAATTGCATATATCGGGAACATGGCCCTGACCTGGATAGCCAAGGCCAGCGTGATCCCGTCAGATCTCAGAAGCTAAGCAGGGTTGACCTTGGCTAGTATTCAGATGGACAACCTCCAAGGAATACTGCGATTATGCAGTAGAGTCAGGCAATGGCAAGCCACCTCTGAAATGTCGCTTGTCTTAAACAAAGTCTAGCTCGCCACCTACTGGTATATAATACTAAAGAGCTAAAACTTCTGGCTGCCAGACAATCTTAGGATCTCCTGGCTATTCTACACACAATGACCTATGATGATGATTATTAAGTTGGGGACATGTGCCAGTATTCCCTATAGGCATGGTTGCCATGTTGTCTCAAAGGAACAGCACAGAGATTTGGCGTGTGCCTGAGGTTTCTGTACATGCTACATGAAACTGTGGTTTTTCAAGGTTCTGAGTCACAAGCACTAAAGGGGAAAATCCACACTATGCCCGTTTCAGACACCAGTGACCGGGTGTATTAGGAAGATATCTACGGGGGGTTGGAGGCATGCGAGAATGCATAGATTACAATGTCTGAAAAGGGCTAAAACAGAGATTACACAATCTAGGCTTAAATAAGTTAGCTGTCACTCAACATTTTCACCAAACTATATATAAAACGGATAGTCCAATTAAAATTTACCAAACTTCTCTGAGGAGAAGGCAATTAATGACTTTTTCTTGAACTAGAAATCACAGCCTAAAATATGGTTAAACAGGGTTGCCAACCTCCATATAGGACCTGGAGATCTCATGGACTTACAACCGATCTTCAGGCTACAAAGATCACTTCCCCTAGAGAAGATCGCTGCTCCGGAGGGTGGACTTTATGCCATTATACTTTGCTGAGGCCCTTTCCCCAGGCCCCACTCCTAAATCTCCAGGAATTCCCCACCCCTAATTTCCATTAGAAACTAAGGATTTCTAACCAATATGTGAAATTTAGTCGTTATCATCTCTCCACATTTCCTACCCCACATGATTTCACATCCAAACTGGTCTTTAAGTACTGCATGCCCATATGATATGAGAAACATCAATATCCAGACTTCAAATCCCCACCCGCCCCCCAAGTCAATTGTATGAAGTGGCAACTCTGGTAGTGCATGATTCCGTTCTAATATGTTGTTTTGATACTTCAGTGATGGAGCCTTGCCCTCTATTTATGAGGTTCACCTGGACCTTTGAACAAAGTGTGAGGTAAAATGTCATGTCATGAGTTTTGGGTTTTAGATGTAAAAATGTTCCGTTTTTCTGACTTTTCTAATAGTCAGGGTGTCTTGGGCCATGTGTGCAGAAAATGTTAGCTAAAGTTTAAGACCTTAACTATATATCCTACATTTTGAGGGAAAGATATATAAGCACTCCCCCTTGAAAAATTTTCTAATAATCACTGCAACTTGCCCTACATACATACTAAATTTCGGCATCTGGGTGGTATGGAAATCTTTAGTATGGGAGGAGGAAATTTTATGCAGGCTTTTGATGAAAATATGCCATATTTCCAGAGATACTTCTGCACCAGATTTCTGCATACTGGGATGGATCTAGCCGGCTTTAGCACTCATTCTTACCCTAAATGTCGCAGACTGGGAGGACAAAATGGCTCTGTAAAAGGCTCTGCACCCTCTCTCATCACATCCCCCTTCCCCACCACACACCCCTGATGAAGGGAGGCCCGGTACGAATGGATTGCAGGCTGCACCTGACCTCACAGTGGTATCACTGCTGGGCTGGATGGCTGCACTGGCAAGGTGGCCACCATCCTCTGACTTGTGTGGACCAGGCAATGGCAGCAGCCATTCGATTTGTGTGGACCAGACAGTGGCAGCCAATGGGCTAGAGGGTCAAGGTCTCCTGCTATCGTGGGGGGCCTCCCAGGCAATGTTCCCTCTAAGCTGTGGAGTCTTGTGAGCAGAAATTCTGCTTTGTGAGCTACTGGCATTAAAGTTGTGAGCGAGCGATTTGATGACTGCGTAAATTAGTTTGCTCTGGAGCCCTCCTTCCTGAGTTAAGACAAAAATCGGTGAGCTGGAGGCTAAAAAAACTGCGAGCTAGCTCACACTAACTCAGCTTAGAGGAAACACTGCTCCCAGGATCCCCCCCTCTTCTTTTTGGGGTGTGTTATAACTTGAGATTAGGCAGCTCTTTCTTCAACCAGTGATTTCAGTTCATTAGAACAGAACACAACAGCACAGAGAACACAGAGAACACAGAGAACAACCCCAACTTATATACGGTTTGGAACCGGCTAAACCACACCCCTAGAACAGTAAGGTCCAATCATACGTGAGCACTTAGGAACAATCGGGTTTGTTCCCGCCGAAAGTCACAGTCTTCCCCGATAGGTCCATTGCACAACGGCAGCCAATCAGGCTGTTGATTTTAGGATACTGAGAGTCTATGGAGCTTGTGGCTGAAGCTCAGGCTCATTCTACAATTCACGCTATCCATACGACACAATACGTAACACGGGGTGTTTTTGTGTTTGTATGGGCTTGCGAGCCTGGAAGTCAGGGTGGACTCCCAGCAACCCCTAGTGGGGCTAGGACATTTCAGAGAGGTAGCTTTGATATTACCTGCCTCTGCATCCCGGCCCTGGTATTCCTGGGATGTCTCCCTTCCAAATACTTATTTATTTATTTTATTCAATTTCTACCCTGCCCTCCCTACCAAGGCAGGCTCAGGGCTGCCCTGCTTAGCTTCCAAGATCTGATGAGATCAGGATCTCCTGGGCTATCCAGGTCAGGACTCCTGCTATTGCTTCAAAACATGGCTGCCAGCTCTGATTTGGGAAATACCTGGAGATTTTGGGAGTGGAGCCTGGGGAGGGGAGGGTTTGGGAAGGGGAAGGACTCCAACAGGGCATAATGCCATAAAGTCCACCTTCCAAAGCAGCTATTTTCTCCAGGGGAACCAGTCTTGGTGGTCTGGTGATCAACTGTCATAGCAGGAGATCTCCAGGAGCCACCAGGACGTTGGCAAACCTACTTCAGAGGCCGGTGCATTGGGGGAATGTGGGAGGGATCCAGTGTAGTGTGATGTCACCTCTTGCAAAAACGGCGAGTGACATCATGATGTTGGGGGTTATGCTCTGGGATTTGCCCAAAACTAAATTGAATCACAAGGTTTGGGACATCTCCTAGAGTGTCACCCCCGATGTCACGCCTTCACTTCCAGTTTTTGCCACAAGAAACATTGTGCACCAGCTGAGCTACTGGATAGGGTGGGGTATAAATCCCAAAATAAAAAAAAAATTAAAACATAAAAATGCCTGACCCCACCTCCCAAATCTTTCCAGCTATAGCAACTTATCCAGTTTTAGATTTTTCTCAGAATCAGGATGCCTTCAGCTTTGCTC